>NW_016157150.1:529800-560350 GCF_001687245.7 Rhagoletis zephyria | reverse complement strand
TATATCGATGGCTGAGTGGAAGATCGACCTATCTCGGCAGCCAGTTCGAAAACATTCTATCTCAAAAAACTTTTCAAGAACGCCCTATTTCAGAATTCGTTTGAAAAACGCCCTATCTCAGCTGCCGATTCAAAAACGCCCTATAACAGCATATTTTCAATACATTTTGAAGTGAGATAGGGCATTTTTGAACCGAATTTTGAGATAGGGTGTTTTTCAATAAAATTCTGAAATAGGGCGTTCTTGAAAAGTTTTTTGAGATAGAGCGTTTTCGAACTGGCAGCCGAGATAGGTCGATCTTCCACTCAGCCATCGATATAGAACATGAATTCAAGGGTGCCTGTCGACTCTAATGGTCTTAAAGTACTGCCAGCTCATGTTGAAAGTGCATTGTTTCGAGTATAAGTCAACATACTTCCAGACGGGTTGCCCTTTTAACAGCACATCAGTAATATTATAAATCGATGAAATATCTTCGGCCAGCCTATTGGTCACATCATATGTAAAATGTCAAAAACGTCCGCACACCCGAGAGAAAACATATATCGCTCATATGCCATATCGTATGAGTTATCTATCAAAATCAATATTTAGTCCGGTGGAAAGTGAGATTTTAAGTCACTCTGATACTATTTTCTACTTATTAATTTATTTTTACGCTTCCAAGGAACAAATGCAACGCTAACTAAAGTATTTAATTTTATGAAGGGTAAAACTGTTTTTATTGGGTAGAAATTGAGTTTTTTGTTCTGCACTGAAAATAAAATCTGCGTAAATATAACGAAAACTTGCGTACATTTTACGAAAGTTTTCGTCATTTTGAGCCACGAAAGTTTTCGTTGATTGTACGAAACCGTTTTCGTACATACTACGAAAATATGAGACATCAGATCTTAGTACATTTTACGAACGTATTCGTACTATTTACGAACGAATTTCGTACTATTTCTTTATTTTTTACGAAATTTTTGTAAAATGCACAAAATACTTCGTATATTTAACGAAATTATTTTCCTAAAAACTGCGGTCGTTTCGTAGAACTTCCGATTTCTTTCATTAACCACACTGTAAAAAACATAAGACGAAAACACAACACTTTTATTTTTCTTTTATTCCTAATTTTAAGCGTTTTTCTTTAACAAAATGTTTTGCAATGTTTTTATGTGGAGGTACTTGGCAGGTTCGCAGCTTCTTCGACGTCTGTTTCCTCTCTCGACTTAAAATTAAAAGAAAATTACAAGGCGTCTGAAAGGCAAGTTTCAGTGAAAAATCATACATGTACTTACTTAAAATTTCATTAAGTAGTGCGTCTGCTCCTGGCTTGGACTTTCCGTTGATAGCTAACTGATGAAACTGTCTATTTATGAAGTCCCACATTGCAGAGCAAGACCATAGGAATTGGCAAGCAAACTTGAATTCATTAACCGACTTCCAAAAAAGGAGGAGGTTATCAGGTCGTCGGAATATTTTTTTTTTTTTTGTTTATATTACCGCATAACTTTGGACCACATCAACCAATTTCGATAATTCTTTTTGCAACGAAAAGGTAGTGTCTCAGAGGTAGTTCCATAATAATTTGGTTTAGATCCGATCAATGGATCATGAAATATATAGATATATATATATTTTTTTAAGTCGGTTTTTTTTTGCTAAAAATTACTTGTTTTCTATATACTGTAATTCATCTGAAGTATGCTTAGTAATGGATTTTAATTGGCATCTGTAATAGCTAAAAACGCATGATCAAGACCGCTGTTCCGTAGCCAGCCCTACTGATCTCGATTTATATATTAACAAGCTAAGCTCACGAAAAATTTCAATAATCGAAATTTTGATGCACAATTTTTTAAGTTTAATTATTTTTTATGAACTATTAGTCCAAGAGCTGGCATCGTTTTTCTTACATTTTTTATAACCAGGCTGGAACTTTCATGATGAGTCCGCTATGATGGCTCATTAAACTAACTGAAAATCTGGCGGCCCTCCAGCGGTGGCTTTGGCGCCAGCACGATTTTTAAGGATACAAAAAAAAAAACACATCAGTTACACTATTTTAACCGGTCTGACAATTTGGGATATCAAAGTTGGTACTTCTCCGAAACCGAAAAAAAAAACGACGGACTGGTAGGGCGGTGGAAAGTGGGTGCCAGACGCGGTTAAAGTGGCGTTTAAAATAAGACTATTTACACTATAATAACCAGGTTAAATTTTATGCATTATCATGGGGTAAATCCTCAGGAGTTATGTGTTTGAAGCTAGACGAAATTTTGGGTGAAAGCGCCCTGCCAGATCCAAAAATCCGTTGCTATGCAGGCGTTCAAATAAACTTGTTTCTTACTATTTTTTAATATACTTTGTTGACGAAATGAAAAGGTATAGGTAAAAATACAATTTTTTCGGTTTCGGAGAAGTACCAACTCTGATATCCCAAAATGCCAGACTGGTTAAAATAGTGCAATTTATGTGTTTATGTTATGTTATGCCCTGGAGGGCCGCCAGACTTTCAGTTAGTTTAATGGGCCATGCTAGCGGATTCATCATGAAAGTTCTAGCCTGGTTTTAAATGCAAATTATGAACAATATATAAATAAACATAACTTACCAACAGTATCAGTTTGAATTTCGCTGCTATTATTTTACTCGCAACTGCATGTACATACCATACTCAGGAATGTCTTTCTGTTTTCAATCTGCACCCCTATTGAACAATGGAAGTAACAATTAAAATTTAATCTAGGATTTTAATGTAATGCAAGCTTCTTACAACGTTGGTGTTTTTGATAAATAACTTTTGCACAACTACATAAGTCAGTGAGTAAAAAAAATTTTTGAGTCGCAGATGATACATATGTATTTAGATATATTTGCTTCAAGAATTTAATTAAAAAACGAGTTCTGATTATTATTTCAGAAAGTTTAAAATATATATGTGACCTGGTCTACGGAAAGGGGGCTTAGGTGTCAAAAAATCAATTTTCACTTTTTGGTTGATTCGGATGGAAGGTGAGATGTTTTTTCACGTGGTGAAAAGCAGAAAATCCTAACTTGCTTAGAAGTGTACTAAAAATAATAATAATAATAATATTAATAATAATAATAATAAAACTATAATAATATTCCGACCAACAACAACACTTACTGGACCAACAACAACACTTACTGGACGTCCAGCGCGGAGAACAATTAACGAGATAATGACGAAACGAGTTGCTTACTTTTAACAGCTTTTTCACAGAAAACTAGTTTTCGCACGTAAGCTCCCTTTTCGTAGACCAGGTCACATATATTTTGATTCGAACTAACCCGTAATTCTTCTTTATTGGCGCTGTAACTGCCTACGCGATTTTGCCCGAGTCCAAAACAGCACGCCAGAAATTTCTCTTCAGTGCCAACTGACGCCAATTGGAAATGCTAAGTCCTTCTCCACCTGGTCTTTCCAACGCAGAGCCTTTCTCTTCACCTGTTACCAACATCACGTCCAGCGTTGAACAATTTACGAGCTGGAGTGTTTCTGTCGATTCGAACGACATGATCTAGTCACCGGACCCGCTGGATTTTAATTCCCTGCACTAAGTCTATATCGTTGTAAAGCTGATACAGCTCACCGTTAAATCGTCTGCGGTATTCGCCATCGCCAAGGCGAAAGGCCCGTAAATATTTCGCAGAATTTTTCTCTCGAGAATTCCAAGAGCCGCTTCATCAGATGTTTTCATTGTCCATTCCTCCGCGCCATACACCAGGACAGCGATGATGAGTGACTTATAGAGTGTGATTTTTGTGCGACGAGAGAGGACTTTACTTATCAATCGCCTTCTCAGTCCAAAATAGTCGCTTTGCTTCTCTATCTAATTCCGAGAAGGCAGAACAGACGTAGCCCTTGTTTCTACCGATAATGTTGATGTCGTCGGTATACGCCAGCAATTGTACGCTCTTGTACTGTGCCTGGGCGGTTCAGTTCTGCGGCTCTTATAATCTTCTCCAACATCACATAAAAGAAATCACACGAAAGGGAGTCACCTTGGTATCAAACGGCTCGGAGGGGTCCTTCTGACGGAGCTGATGGTATTACTCAACGTCATTTTACACAGCCGTATTAGTTTCGCACTGAAACCAAATTCAGACAGAGCGCCATAGAGAGAACTTCTTTCCATGCAGTCGAAAGCGGCTTTGAAATTGATAAATAGATGGTGTGTGTCGATACTATTCTCGCGGGTCTTTTCCAAGAATTGGCGTATTGTGTATACCTGATCTATGGTGGATTTTCCAGGTCTAAAGACACACTGATAAGGTCCAATCAGTCCGTTGACGGCGGGCTTCAGTCTTTCACACACACACTCGATAAAACCTTGTAACCTATGTTTAGAAGGCTGATCCCGCGGTAGTTGGCGCTTATGGCGAGGTCGTTCTTCTTGTGGACTGGGCAGAGCACACTTAAACTCCAGTCGTCGGGCATGCGTTGATCTGACCGTATTCTGCTTGAGAGTTGATGCATGCACCTTATCAACTCCTCGCCGCCGTACTTGAATACGATCGTGTCGGTGCAGCGCTCATATGTTCGCTCCAAGCGCTCATAGAAGAGATCCTTGGGCGACCGACCTTCTCTTCCGACGTCGTGGCACATATGAGCGAGATGTTGACGAATATCGCTTTGATGCAGATTGTGGCTAAACTCTCGTCCACCGGGGTGAACGCCAGCACTCGGCGACGGAATCTCTCTCTCACCACAAATCCAACACCGAATGTGCCGTTCTTTACGTGGCAGCTGTAGTAGATGTCGCAAGGCTACACGCTTACCTTGCCTTGCTTAAAAGTGAAAAACACTGATGACGTTACAGGCTCTCATAACTTCGAATCAGCAAAAGAAATGAGACTCAGGAATTTTTTGGGAAAAGGTTTAAAAAACCCTGAAACATCTGGTTCGGCTAGTAAGAGTTGTTTATAGAGCGATCTTGTCATAATGCTAGATTCCTCGTATGATGAGAATAAATCATCAATAGAAATTAATTTAAAATTTTGTCAAGTTTCGGTGGTAAGTAGATATTTGACGCCACTACCGGCAGTGTTCCGAGCGAGTAGTTATGGTGAGTACGGGTTCACAAAGGACAAGGCAAGAATGCGTTTGGCGAGATTTTCGAATCTTCAAACAGAAGCAAGTTTTTCCAAATTGTGTGTTTTTTGCGATTATGCTTTGCCCCTGTTTTGCAATCTACAACGAAACATCATCGAATTGTCCAATTTTCTGTCCAATCTACTGTAGAAACGAAAAATCAAAGACAGTGACGAAGACAATCAGAAAAGTGTGAATGTATTGCTAATGCATTCGCAAAATTTTTCAGTGTATGTAAGTCCCAGGCCAGTGGCGCAGGTTTTATTTACGACCCTTTAAGAAACAGGCTGAAACCAGAAAAAATAACAAGAGTACTTTTTATTAAAAATAATGCTTAAATTTTGAAATTTAAGTACTAAATAAATAAACATTATTATTTTTATTTTAATCTATATCACACTCTCATGGAAAGCCGAGGTAATTACGCACATTTTTATACCTTAACAGATTTTCTCTGACAAATAGTTTACGTATTAACTGCAAACAATTGAAAAAAGATACTTCTCCGTAAATTCAAAATTTCGGGATTTTTTTCGAGATTTTCGAATATCATGACGAAATAAAAAATAGGGGTCTTATTTTTTTCGATAAAGAATGTAAAAAAATAGACTTCACCCAAAAAAAATATTGAGGTGTAAATATTGTATGGAATGACCCATACATATCTTTATGACTATTTTATTTCCTTTTCATACACATTTCAACTTTGGGTTAGTAGGTTGGCGAATAGCCTGTCTGATAGAGATTTGTATAGAAAACTATTTTCGGATTTAACCAAATTATGATCAGTGAAGAAGATCAAAACAATATTAAAATCAAATTGCCCCTGAATAGTCATGTCTAAAGCACAATGGGGCTAACAGCTATGCAATGTGCGATACGAATCGACACCGCGCAGTGGTTGCAAACGAGCGTAACGAATTTTTGGCAATAAAATTTCGCGCAAATATATTTCCCTGCTAATTGGATCTTACGAGTAATTCATATGCTCTAGATTTTGCAGATATTTATTTACAAATTGTGGTGCATTATGTTGTAAATGTTAGCTTTGAGCTTATTGTGGAACACCAAAAGACGCATAAGTGGCGTACGTAAATGTAATGAGAGTATAATAACAATTACATAATTATTTTCGTAAATACGCACATATGCTGATGTGCACACAGAAATCATCCTCACAGCAGTTTTGTTTGACTCGAAAAATGCAATTATATACATATGTATGTACATATGCATAGTAAAAACTACTAAGTGTTAATTTACATTAAGCAATTGGACTGCGCATCAATGTTACGCTGTTTAACCAGAAAAATCGGAAATCAGGATCTTACCGAAGAATATCTGACAACTCTCTCGGCCGCCACTGAATATTTTCCAATCAGGTTGATACTGGTCGAAGTAATTTCTTCTGACAGGAGTAGTTTAGCGATTTCTTTTAAGACTGCTATTGAAATGATGGAGCGAGGGCTTGGTGGACCGTCAGCGGCCCAATGAGATGCTTAGTTGGATAGCGGCTCCCGATCTTGACAGGTGTCTGAACGGAGCATTACCAATAGGCTAGGGTTGCCAACATTCTCTAAGAAATTTATAGTACTTTTTCAAAAAAATCTGAAAAAATATAGTACACTTCAAATATACATATGTATATAGTTTTTTTTTTTTAAAGAAAAAGTAAAAATGCTTTTAAGGGTACATCTTTTTTCTTTCTTATGCGTTTCCTCTATAACATAATAGATTACTTTGAAGGTATCATATGCTTTATCGCAATCAATATTTAAATTAATATAAATCGAAAGTTCATTTTTTATTAGTGAGATAGTCGCTTTATTTCTCTCATCTCACCATTTCACAATCTTAATAGAAAAAACACTTTCTGTGAATGCCGAAGTGCAAGAATAGAGGGCATAAGCGAAATAATTTTAAGTAAATTTGGTACATCTTTCTTAGGGCCAAACTCACAGTGCGTAGCTAAAAATTCCTCCAAAATTTTATATCAAAATTTTAATGTAGAGGAATATTAACAGAAAATCGATACATGAGTGGAAGATCGACCTATCTCGGCAGCCAGTTCGAAAACGCCCTATCTCAGAATTTGGTTCAAAAAAGCCCTAACTCAGTTGCCGATTCAAAAACGCCCTATCTCAGCACATTTTCAATGCATTCTCATTTGAGATAGGGCGTTTTTGAAACGAGTTCAGAAATAGGGCCTTCTTAAACCAAATTCTGGGATAGGGTGTTTTTCAATCAAATTCTGAAATAGGGCGTTCTTGAAAAGTCTGATATAGAGCGTTTTCGAACTGGCTGCCGAGATAGGTCGATCTTCCACTCAGGTGTCGAAATATGACTACTATTTTCTTACTACAAAGATATGTAGGACAAGCGTATAAAAAATTAATAAATGTGAAGTAAATACATTTCGTCACCCTTATGCCAGTGGCATGAATGTGCAAATTTACCAATTTTGAGTTATTGGGTTGACTTGAGTAACCTTTGGATTTTCTATGTTCTATGTTATACCAAAAGCCAGAATAACATGCGTACATGGAAAGCACATATTTCACAATGTCAATTACATGAATGTAGGGTTAAGTCTCGTAAAAAAAAACTTCAAACTTGATTTCCCAAAAATTTAATTTTTACACATTCATGTTTCTGCATGCGGGGAACGATATGTACTTGCCGATTTGTTTTACAAAAATTATTTAAAAAGCAGACGTCTCGGTTGCTCAGCAAATGGGTTAATCGTTTCTGCAAATATTTCAAACTGATTCTCTAAAACAAATTTTCGATGTATGCTTAAGATGCAAAAACCTATGGGTAAATTTTTTAAGAAATTAAACTGAGAATTTTTTAAAACTAGTAGTAACCCCCGAAATTCAGGTGAATGCAGTAAAGAAATACTTACTAAAATTAAGAAATTAAATTCAAGCATATAGATAATAAAACGTGATATTCGTTAATATACTTCAGTGTTTAGTTGAAGATTTGTTTAAAGAACTTTGAGAAAGACAATAACTAATCGTGTACTGCTAGAGGCCTGATAACTCAGAAAATCGGCGCCGTTTATGGTGAAAGGCATTTAGTATCACAATTTTAAACTAAAGCTTTCTTAACCCTTTCAGTATAAAATTTCAACCACTGATTCTAAAAATTTTAAAATATGTATACCGGCTAATTTTGTATTGTTGATTTCAAAAATCACATCAACAAATATGTAGAGCTTTGAGATTTGCCGTCATTCAGGGTCCTTTACAATGGTCAGTGTTAAAAAGGAAAGTGATGAACGAAAATATGGGCCAAATATAGTAAAACTGCGTTTTTAGTTTTTGACTCTGACGTCAGCACCTTGTTCAAAGAACTTTGAAATGTTAAAGATTTGATTAATTCAAAAAATGATTTTAAAAATTCAGTCCAAAGTAGAATAACGATATGGGCACCAAATGAAAGAGAAAATTCTGTTGAATTTAAAAACAATAAAGTTTTTGGTTCACAAGGACGAATAGGCATTGAAAATGCGCTTTTAATAAAAATGTATCTTTTCAAGTTAATAAATTTTGCAGTACGAAATTCGATGATGTGGTCGTATGTATATTAGTCCCCAAACAATAATTTTTTCAAAAATAAATATTGCAAATTTTCATGGACTTTTAAGGACACAATTTTTAATTTAAAATTTTATACCCATTCGTCCTTATGCACCAAAAAATTTATGCTGTTATAATTCTACAGAGTTTTCTCTTATATTTGATACCCTTATCTTTATACTACATTGCGCTGAGTTTTTTGGATAATTTTTTGAAATAATAATATTTTTTTAATTCCATAGTCCTTATAAAAAAATCCTGACGTCAGAGAGAAAAACTAAGTACGTGACTCAAACAAATGACCAAGTGTTGATTTTTTTAAATATTCGTAATGTTTTTAGGTCTAATTTTTTTGTGATTTTTTTTTTTTATAAAAATACCGGTAAAGCTTTAAATCACAGTCACAAACTTTATACAAAATTTAGGAAAATTCCACCAATTTTCATCAAAACTTCAACATTTTAATCTGATTCTTTAGAACATTTTTGGGTATGCAATTTTAGTCTAATGAAGTGCAGGTTTCTAAGTTGATTTCTGGTAATTTTTTTTTTGGTGACGGATCTTAGCATTTTTCCATATAAGCATTCGTTTCTTATGAAACAAAATGTCCGAGACAGTTAGCAACAAAATTTCAAAAAATCAACGCCATTTTTTGTAAATTACACTTGTTATATAAAAAAAAAACAATTATCAAAAATCAGCTCGATTTTTTAGCTCGTTGAAACTTGCACTTCATTCGATTAAAATTGTATAGGCTAGAAAACTGCATACCCAGTTTAATAGATTAAGAGGTTGAAATTTTGTTGAATTTTCCTAAATTTTGTATAAACTTTGGAACTTTTGGAACTGTGATTTATACGTTTTTTTACTACCGGGCCAATGCTTTTGCTTTCAGCTGCCAGTTCTTAGTATTGTATTCTACGCCCCTGACGCCCATGGCGACATCTAACAGCGACTACTATTTTTGCTGACGCCCTGTGCCTTCATTAAAATAAAACACTCGTTGCAACTCAATTTCGTGCTTTGAACTTTTTTCGACCAATATTATGCGCAGTGTTTTCTCCTAAAAAACCCAAATATTCCATAGTCAGCAAATATTCCTTAATGAAGCACAAAAATAATTTTGCATACTTTTCATGTATACACGATTCGGTGACAATTCTTAAAAAGTTAAATTAAGTTTTTATGAGACCCGCTATTTTTCTGAAGGTTGCTGTCTAATTTCGCTTTTCGTTCATGTTTACCATCGGCATGCGCTTCGCTGCACCGCTTTATCATACAAAACAAAGAAGGTTCTTAGTAACAGACTACGCAGACTCCAACAAAGTGGGGCAGAGGTTCACCACTCGTCTGGTTGATTGCTGTTAAAGGGGTTTGTTGGAACGTAACCTACTACTATGTATACGGTGACCATCCGTCCTATATTATACGGGACAATCCTCTTTTTTGACCCGTTGTCCTGTCAATTTATTTATTTCATACGGGGCGCCAAATGTTCTGTATTTCTTAAGGTCCTGTATTTGTCCCATATTCGGTGTTTCGACGCCTTGACAGCTCATTATAATGACATGCCAATGAACTAGATTTAAGTGATGTTGGTATATGATCGTAATTTTCTCCATAAACAGTTATTATTTTCTAATTTGAATGCCTGTGTTTCGATTCGAGGAATATATACAGTGACCAAAATATAAACTAGGATTCGACATTTTAGCAAGGTTTCGCTACTTTTCCTTAGTTTTTTTTTTAATGTTTATTATTTTTTATGAAAGTAAAGCACTTTTCCCAAGGAAAGACATATAAAGCTGGGATCCCACGATTGCCGCAATACACCAATTATTGCCTCATTTTATGCCCCAATCGTGTGATTTCACAATACATTGACTCATGCGGCAATAGAGGCCGATATTGTGCTTACTGTGCCCAATCAAATACGGCCCGTGTGCGGCAATCGTGTGATAGCTCGATTGGCAATCATGGGGCAATGAAAATTTCAAAATTGCGGCAATATTCATTGTATTCTTGTGCGGCAATTGAAGTGAACAATACACATCAATATTTAGGCTGTTTATTAATAATTTACTTTTTTGCTTCCTTATGTGTCCAAAAATCACTGAAATTAATATCCTTGTTTTCGGAAGCAACATAACTTTTAATTTAATTTGTAGTGAAATTATAATTTTTCTTGAAGTCCGATAACGGAATCTTTGCCGCGATATATACCACCACAAGCAAAACTCATACGAGAAGAATACGAAAGGTATTTTATGTCACCAAATGGCGGACTGCCATGACAGTATAAATTTATTAAAAAAAAAAAATTAAAAGTTCAATACAGCCCACGACAAAGCAGTAGAACCTCAACATTTTGACCAGTCTTGACTATTTTTCTTCTACTTATTTAATCTTCATTATTTTCGTATAAAAGTATAGCTCATTGTCTAACAAAAACTGCATAAATCCAAATTGCAAGCTTTATACAAAAATTATAAAAATTTCTTAAACTTTTGAACACAATCCCACGGTTTATAATTTGGATTTCTAGAAAAAAATGGTTATTTAGTTTTGTAGCTCATTAAAATTTAGTACAATAAGGTGGAGGTTTGAAGTTGCTAAAAGATCCTGTTGATTTTTTATAATTTTTTTAGCTGACGGTATTATGCACTTTCTTCTCTGTAAATTACTTTGTAAACTGCAAAACAAAATTTTTTCTAGAAACCCAAATTAAAAACCATTGAATTGTGATCAAAATTTTAAGAAATGTTTATAATTTTTGTATAAAGTTTGGAATTTGGACTTATGTGGTTTTTACTAGACAATGAACTATGGTTTTATAAGAAAAAATTAACATTAAGCAACAAAAGAAAAAAGTCAAGACTGATCAAAATGTTAAGGTGGTATCTTTTGTTGCGAGCTGTACATAAAATTATAAAATTTAATTCCAAACATAAATTATGTAAATTCGCAGCTTTCATTTAAACAAACATAACTCTTTTGTACCAATTTTACTTGTAATGAATAAAAAAACCTCTACGTAACAAAATAAAAAGAAAACTGTTGCAACTTGAACTTGACATAGCACGTTGCAGTTATCGTCGAAAAATAAAAAAACTATACACTCAAACTTCTAAATAAATGCGTGAGTTTTCATTGGACACAAGTTTTTGCTTCTTTGCTTTCAAATAACAACAAATTTGCACATAGCTCGCAATGTACAAAGCAGATGCAATTGTTTTATTTTTTTTATTAAGAATACGCCATTTTTACACAACAGAGAAAAAAAAAACAGAATTTAGAAGTCAGCGCAACATCTTATGGTCACAATTGCCGCATGCTCGAACAATCGTCTGATAAGTTTGGGGCAATTATTGTCACTATATTGTTTTTCGCCAACTTGCGGCAATCAGAATTGTGTAAAAAGAGGCAACCGTGTGACTGTACAGAATTTCATTGGGACAATTTTTTCAGATTGGTGCATTTGCGGCAATCGTGAGATCTCAGCTTAATACTGTTTAGGCGCGACTGTTAACACCAGGCGCATAAATCCATTTTGTTGTTGTTGAAACATGAAAGTATTTATATTGATTTTAAATATTAATTAATTTATTTTATAATAATCGTAAAAAAAAACCTCCCGCAATTATTTGCTCTAGACTTTATTCACAACAGCGTAAGTAGATAGTGGTTTTATTTTTTTTACAGCACTACGCATCATACCGGTTTTCACATTAGTAATGTGACATTACTGAGTTAGCTCAACTCACATAAATATCAGGGTTTGTGTTGTTGGTTTTCATGTACATACATATGTATTTCACCAAGTGTTCCTTTGTCAGTCGGTTGAACTACTTAGAATGAACCTATTGAATAGACAGTTTTAAACTGAATATAACATTCTTTCTTGCGTGAGGATGTGCCTCATAACTCAATGATCAACTCCGGAAAAAGACTTTTAAGATAACTAATACCATGTTCTGACCGACATCGAAAACATGTTTTCGTTGCTAAAGCTGGTTTTCGACTTAAAACTTGTGTTTTCGTCTATGTAAAATCTGTCAAACGAAAACCAGTTTTCGCTGAAAACTACTTGAAAACTCACGTTCCACTCATTCCAATCGGTGTCTTCACTAGTTTTTTTCGATTATTTATCGAAGTGGAAGTCATATTTTATCATCTTTAATACACCATTTCGGATTTATTGTTAATTGGCTGGCAAAAGTAAAATAAGAATGAAAGTTAGAGGTTGCTGATGAAAAGAAAATGAGGGAAAAGCATTTTGGTTTTGTTTTTGTGTAGCAAAACTATAATCAGAGGATGTAAGAAATGTCAACGAAAACACTAACAGCCGGTGCGAACAGCCTTCAGCCCACACTCCCAAAACACGTTTTCAAAGTGTTTTCGTTGTCGGTCAGAGCATGGTATAAGGGGCAGAAATTGCAGATTTTTCTGAAATCACGACAAAGTGGCCCCCTCAATTTTCACAAAGTAATGAATTTAGCAATAAGTATTTGCATTTCTTAGCTTGAGTATCCACAAATACATCAACAAAATATTTCGCCAGTATTCGATTTTTTGTATATATATTTTTTTAAATTGAATATTTATGGACCTTATTTTTGTAATAACTATTGCGACCAAAGTTTTCATGAAACTTTGTGGTAGAAATTTTGTTTTTAACAATTTGTATTTTTTCAAACTTTTTTAAAAGTAAATTTTTTTAAATAATTTTTTTTTAAGTTTCTCGTTGTGATTTTTATCGCGTTTAGGTGTCAATATTTTTTGCTCTTTAGATATGACAACCACTATTTATGTACTAATATCACACGTTTACAAGAAAAAGTGTATGCATATTAAACGAAATCTATAAACCTATATATACCTATGTTACTCGACACGCTGAATGGGAATCCGAGGTCCGTTATCAACCATCACGTCAAGTTCGTGGTCATTTGAAGGTCGAGTAGGGCAAAATTGAATAAACCTGGAAATTCTTTTGAATTTGACCTTAGGATGACCTCGGCATTACCTCTAGACGACCTTGAGGAGTCACGGGACCTCCATGTTTGGTTTCAGCGATAACAAAAACAAAATTTTTATTTTTATTTTTATTGAATACATGTTTTGTCCGACCTCGAAGCTGACATTATGGAGGTTAATGGACCTCGGCTTCGGGTTCAGCGAATCAAACACCCCATAGTTTTCAGGTTTATTCAATGAATTTGTCCCTACTTCACCTTCAAATGACCACGAACCTGCCTTTATGGGGGGCTAACGGACCTCGGATTGCCATTCAGCGTATCGGGTAACATAGGTATATATGGATTTCGTTTAATATGCATGTGCAATAGTGGTTGGCACATGTTAAAAAATTTAATATCCAAAGAGCCATATGGTAGCTCAAAAATTTGTTTGAGCACAAGAGCAAAAAAAAAATTTTAAGGAATATTTTGACACCTAAACGCGATAAAAATTAAACCGAAATAAAATATATTATATTAAAATATATTTAAAAAAACTAACTTTTCATAAAGGTTGAAAAAATTAAAATTGTTAAAAAATTTTTTTGCTATCTTTTAGAAAACAATTTTTTTTCGTACTCACAAAGTTTTATGAAAATCGCATGAAAATTTTGGTCGCAATAATTATTACAATAATAAGGAAAAAAATCGATTACTTGCGAAATATTTTGGTGATGTATTTTTTTGGATAATCAAGCTAAGAAATGCGAATACTTATTCCAATATTCGTTACTTTGTGGAAATTTAGGGGGCCACTTTAGGAATTCTTACTCGCCAAAGAAATTCTGCGGTTTATCAGCGAACAACTCGGGCAATTTTTTACTATCAAGACTGTTTTGCATTTAAACAACTCGTTAAGGGTTTTTTGAAAAAATTGTATTCAATATGTCTTCGTTCGTAACTTCTATTTCCTGTCCATGTTATGTAAAGCTAAATCATTTAATCTTTGTTCCCCAGTTTTACTTGATAAATATGATTTACGCTTAAGAAGGAGTATTCGCTTGAAGCAACTGTCACAGGAAGTGTTGCGCCTATCTGCAAGAATCGGAATATTTTTAGGTATAGTGATTGTTTGCAAGCATCAAAAGCGTCTAGGAATGGTGTTGGACTATGCTCCGTAGGTACATTGAAAAATGCCTGTAAATAAACATAATAAGGGTATTTATAAAACTGTAAAAATGCATTATAAACCGTATAAACTATAATTGTATAAACTTTGTACATCAACTGTCAAAATTTTTTTGGTAACTCGTTTACACATTCCTGATAAATTTCTTCAACGATTTCACTGAATAATCTTGATAAACTGAAGCCAAAGTAACTCTGTCATAAATGTAAACGAAAAGAGAGTATGGGCCTTTCATGCAAAATACCTCTTAAATTTTTAAGAATATCTGCTTGATAAAGTTATCGGTTTCTATGAACATAACTAATATTAATTTAAATATCAGTACTGAAATGCTGAAATATTAGCATAGCATTTAATTCTGAAATGTAGATAATCACCTTTGACATATAGAAAGATAGTTGAAAATTCAAATTACGTTTGGTCGAAGGCGGAAATTTAAAAGTAACATCCGGTGCCCACGGATTTTAAAGGAGTTCATAGTTTTCGTTATCGCTTAGTTTACGCCGACACATCATTAAGCGTAACCTGCAATAACATGAATATGTAAATTCAGTCGACGGGAGTTTTAAAACTTGATTTTCGGGACGCAGAGGGTTGTTTAATTACCAGTATCTTGAAAGCAATAGTGGCACAATATTTTAAAACTTAGAGAAGCGACCATTTTTGGGCCTGAATCAAACTACACCTAATCGTTAGTATTCATACATGCCAGTAAAATTCCAATAAGACTTTTCTCTATCTTATCATTATATACTGGTAACTGCCGGGCTCGGTATCTTATAGTCCATTTCCACCAAGAGCTTAACTGCAGTTAAGGGCTCCGGTAAATTCATAGAACGCTGACATGGGGTGATCAGGAAGGTTCATTTCTTACTTCTTGCTTAGAGCTGATTACAAAAAAAAAACATCATACTTCAGATCGATTGAAATTTTTTGTGAGCTTAGCTTGTTATAATATATAAATCTGTATCCGGGGGCTTGCTGCTGAACAGCGGTCTTGATTAAGCATTTTTATCTATTAAAGTGTCAATAAAAACCGATTACACAACATAGTTCAGATGATTTGAAATTTGGATAGAATTTTGTTTTGTGGCCTTAAAGTACTCCCAGCCCGTACTTCAGATGGGCTGTGCTTTTGACAGCACATTGGTAATATTATAATTAGATGAAATATCTACAGCCAACCTATCTGATGCTCACATCATATGAAAAATGTTTGAAACCTCATTTCCGTGAGTGCGGGCACGCGAGAAAAACGTATATCGCTGATATGCCATGGCGTATGAGTTATCTATCAACATCAATGTTTAGTCCGGTTGAAAGGAAAATTTCAAGTCACTGTAATATTTTCTAAATACCAAATATTTCCAAAACCTCTGCCTGCGTTCACCTCTGATATTTTCACATTAAACAATTTTGTGCTTAAAATGTATTTTGTTAGACTTGGAATGCTTATTATTTATGTATTTTTTGAAACGTACAAAATTAAAAAATTACACCAGCGAGTATTGTGGCTTGTTTGTATTTTCTATAGGTCAGTTATTGGTGCTATTAACTTTATAATTTTTTATTATTTTTATATATTTTTATTATTTTTATAATCTTCTGGAGTCGTGATATGGATTGTCAGATTTTGAAAATCCATTCGTTTTCGGCATGAACGCCTCTTTTAACAAAGGCAATTAGTTTAATAGATTGTAATTGAAATACGTAAGTTACTGCTGCAATACTTATCTGCATGATTGTAATATGTTGAACTTTGAATTTGAATGAAGATCTATTTTTGTACAATAATTGAATGTAAAGTTGGTGTAGCAAAATATCCAATGTCAATGGCATTTCATTTTGAAGCCTATGATAAACATTCAAAAATTTGTAGTATCGATTTTGGGTATTAATTAAATGAAAAAAAAAAATATTTTTAATTTTTTAAGTCCATTAGAGGCATCTGGCTTTTGAACAATTTGCGGTACGCCTTAACCGAATGCAATCGGGACCAAATATTATATGTGATATCTGTGACCGTGGTGTTACCGATTGAGAGGGTGAGACTGAAAAAAAATCATTCCTTTCATTTTTAAGGACTACCCTAATGTACGTATGGGGATAGTTTTAAGAAAATTTACTTGATCTAAGAATACAGTTCCTACTGGAGCTACTACAGTAAAACTAGTTGAAAACTGTAATATGTTTAGAAAAACTGGGCGTACACCCAGCCAGCCAAATCATCGTAAACGAGCTCGTAACTCGATATTTTCTCGAAGAAAAACCAGATTAAAGGTCGTTTATGATAGACGTTTACGATTCGTTTTCGAGTACAATTTCGCTTGAAACTGTCGAGTGCCTACGAATAGTCGTAAACGGATCGAAAAATGTGCTGACAAATTACTACAAGCCTCTGTCCATTATTATTATTTTTTTGTTTGATCGTTTACGAGCCTTTCTCTAACTTTGTAAAGTTCGTAAAATGTACGCTTTTTTTCTGGCTGGGCATACATACATACATACAAATATACCTACAAATATATGTAGAAAAGAGAAGAACGAAATTAGTGTTTATTAACATTTCTAAAGGAGCAGGTGTGAATGTAAGCTGAGAGGGTGAACATTTCATAATTACACGAGATTACGCTGCTCCACTTTCTACAATCGAGCTATGAGGGCGAATTAACTATGCAGAATGGATGTCAGTGGTACTAGCAACTGTTGCCTACTACCAAAGTCACTAACTTATGAATATTTTTGGTAAATGTTAGCCAACAAAAAGCGGAAACTACCAATACACTTACAGGATTACATTGGTAAGGCACGTGCGCCGTGTGCAGGTGAATGACGAAGACATACTATGTACATATGTACATACGAATAGATGCACACTTGCGAGAGGGCGCATTTTATATTACGTAGAAATAACTATTTAGCAATCGCCAGCATTTGAACTTGCGTGACTCCATTTGCATAAAGCCTATATAAGTACATGATATGCTCTGCACAGAAGGGCTCTGTCGCCAACTTCCAACCGGCAGCTACCGAACGTTGGTCGCACGCGCCATTCAATCACCAACGTCTGGGTCAACGTTGTAGGCCTAATCGTCAAGGATGGCTAGCTGGACATTTTACTGCCGAGTCTGGCGCTGACTACTATGGCTATTGTCCTTAGAATAGCGTTCTTAGCGTTGCGGTCGTGGTCGCGGTCGCCTTGTTCCTATTGTTTGCCTCTAAGACACCTCAGTCGTTCAACTAGCTAGTCAGTCATTCAGCCCGCCACCCTTTCTGATGTATGCCCTCTTAGCTCAATGGCCCTGCCTTTCAAGCATTCATTCAGTTAGTCAGTAATTCAGGCAGCCTATTCATCTAAGTAGTCGCGCTGCGCCACGCGGGTCATTTAGCCTTTTTCAGCCATGCTTTGTTTTTCTCTCGCTTGTTGTTAGTGTTTTTTTTGCCAGTGTTTGTTACTCTAACTCTCCCCTTTTCCCACAACGGTCGTCATAAGTTTTGTCTCTTCGTTTGCATTTTTGCTTTATTTTTAGTTAGTTTGTTTGTTGTTTGTTGGGGGCGCCCGTCGAAGAAGTTTTGCGTCAGTCGCGTCTGAGGTGCTTCAAGGGAAACAGGTGCGATTGCCTTTAGTGCTGCTGCTGCTCGCAAAAAGTGCCGGTGTAATGATTTTACTCTGCTTACTGCGTCTGTATGTGAGAAAGTGCCAGCGTTAGTCGGCTGGCTGGCTATGTACATTCAAAAATTCACAGTCGAAAAAAGTGTAAATAAAGAGTGAAACACTTGGTGCATTTATTGCAAAAACAACAATACATTCCACTAACACAAAACTGCTATTGAGTGTTAAGTGCGAATATGGATAGTGAGTGGCTCAAAAAGGGTTATAGCTAAGCTGGCCAGCGACCCGGCTAAGGGGTTTGTGGGACCGTGTCATTGTGTCTGTTCCACAAATTTATGAAAAATTATGCGACTTATGGCAAAAGTTTTTGAAAGTGTTTAAAAGTTGTTGTGTATTCAAGAGTTCGTTGGCTATTTGGCGCCACTGTTGCTCTTTTCAAGGTGAAGATTACGCGCGGCTTACGAAATGCTCGCTGTTGTAGAAAACTGTGAACAATTAACATGGTTTAAAGTCATTCAGCCCGCCAAAACTCATAAATTGATGTAGAGGGTTATGAAGAGTGCACTAGCTTGCAAGTCTAATTGCTAATGTTGTTAAAGTTGTTATCATTATTTAAATTTAAAATTTCCACATTTATGGAACTTAGTTCTAAAAGAATTCGGGAAGCAAAACAAACCATATAGCATGTATACTAAAATTTAAGGATATGACTGAATGTAGGTATAGGACATACGTTTGAATGGTGGGTTAACTAACTCTCTCTTCCAACTCGATGTTAGCTAGCTGATATTAATTCTCTAGACGTTAGGTAAATAATAAAATTTGAAATTAATTATTTCGGAATGCGCCTAAACGACTTATGTATTTACGTAGGTACCTACCGCATGAAAATAGCTTACCTTTCAAAGTTTTACTGAAACAGAAAACAAAGGGAAAATCATTTGAACCACTTTTTAATTTGTAGGCACACCTCCAAAAAATAGCATAATGGTCCAGTGGACCCCAAGCCAATAAAGAGATGCCACGTACGTTCTATTTTATATATCGACTCGAGTCCTTAATTGACCTTAAGTTTAAACCTTTATATTCGTTATCTTTACCACCTTTTAAATTTGAATAAACGGATATAAAAAATTTAAAGTTATTTACTTTTTTTCACGAATAAAAGTGTAAGTCTTTGCTATATGCCAAAAAACGTTTGCCGTATAATACTATATTTAAAGAAAGTAAATAAGGATGCACTTTGAAAAAAGTATATTTATTTTGCATATCAAAGCTAGCTAATTTCGTAAAGCTTGTTAAATAAAAGGATAAACAAATTAAAAGGAAAATCGCATCTTAAATAATTATTTAACATTTTTTAATACAAAATAATTACTTTTTAAAACGAGTGCATCACATTAAGCGTGTAAACCAAAATCGACGCACAAAAACATATAAAACAGCAAAAAGTACGTCCGTAGAAATCGATCTGTGTGTACCGACTGACGCCACACTAGTTTTCCAAACAACCTAAAATTATTGAATTAAACTCTATTAATAGCAGGTGAAGTCACAAAATCGATTTTAAATAGTTTCTATATAAAATATACATATACTCACAAAGTTTTACTGGGGTTCACTGGACCCCTCGAGCTCATACAAGTGGAGTCCAATTTAAATGTGAAGCATTGGAAACATTAAATTTTTCAGGAATAAGCCTTTCACTACTTAATCAACGCCCCTTATTGTCTCCGAAGTCTATATATATATATATATATATATATATATATATATAATAATAATAATAATAGATTGGCCCTTACACATATGTTAGTGTTTGGCCGAGCTTCTCCTCCGATTTGTGGCGTGCGCCTTGATGTTGTCACACAAATATATATATATATATGTAGTAATAATTCACACAACACTGCAAACAACTATGTAGGTATGTCCCCCTTTTGTTGTTATAAAGACTTTATTTTTAGATTAATATACAAAGTTACACGAAAGTGCAGGACATTTGGAACATCAGCTTCACTAAAACTACAGTTAACTCTACATACATACATATGTCTCTCGAAAAGTAAAACTTATAAAAAAAATCAATGACTTGAAAACACCTACAACAAACACCTAATGAGAAACGAAATCATTGCGAACATTTATGCGAAAGAGGGAGAGGGGCCATCGCTATTCGATATAATCATGCGATCGAAAGCGGCCGCGCGCAAACTTAATCAAGGTAAGGAAAAAGATGAAACACGCTGCATACATATATACGGGGGTGGTCCCAGAAGTACCCGGCCTAACCTAGAGATGGCGTCAGTTGTTTGAAAAATATCACTGTATTAAAAACTACACAATCTGTAAAGCATATGTTTCAAGTTTGAAGGCGCCACTTTGTTTAGTACACTGAGAAAAAAACGCATTATAAAAATGAAAATTTTTTATTTGATTACCGTTTAAAAATATTCGTGTTTAAATCGAGTGAAAAGGGAATATTTCCATTATACATACACTACGTATAATGGAAATATTCAATTCAAATATGCCCCTATCACGTTTATCAGTACAAATGCACTAATCGTGCGCTGTGATATTGATTCAAACTCAACATTTGAAAACACATTTACATGTATGGCTGTAGCTGAGTGTGCAAAGACGCTTGATACGATTGGGTGCTGCCAAGAGGGTCCGGGTTCAATTACCATCAGACGGACATAAACAATTTTTTTTCTTTTAAATTCTTTTTTTTCTTCTTAATTACGAAAAAGCATCTGTGCACTTCACAACGAAATCTTTTATAACGTACATACTCAAATTTAAAACAAGTTGGGTTGCTGCTCTTTCATATGCCTATTTTTTTTAATTTAATAAATTTTTTTTAATTCTAAATTTTTTTTCCCTCAGTGTATTTGTTTGGCAGCCGTCAATAGTGAACGTTTTCAGTAAATTTGTAAAAATGGAGAAAAGTGGTCATCGTTTCGTGATACAATACTTTTATTTGAAAGGTCTCAGCATATCCAATATAAAAGCTGAAATGGATTCTACTTTGGCCGAGTCTGCCCCTTCGTTTACAGCAGTAAAATATTGGGTAGCAGAGTTTAAACGAGGCCGTTCGAGCTGCCAAGACGAGCATCGCAGTGGTCGACCAAATGAGGTGACGACTCCAGAAATGGTCAAGAAAATCCACAAAGCGGTAATGAATGCTCGTCGACTGAAAGCACGCGAGGTAGCAGATATAGTAGGCATTTCAAAAAGTATATTATCTAAAGATTTGGAAATGAGAATGCTGTGTGCAAGATGGGTGCCGCGTTTGTTCACACTCGACCAAAAACAGTGTCGTGAAGAGGTTTCAATTGAGTGTTTAGCGAATTAATGAATTAATGTTTGAATTGCTACCTCATGCACCCTTTTCGCCAGATTTAGCCCTCTCGGACTATTTTCTGTTCCCGAACTTAAAAAAATGGCCCGTAGTCAAAGATTTTCTACCGATGAAGAAATGATGTCGGCAGTTAATTGCTATTTTGAGCAGCAAGACAGTTCTTATTATCAAAAGGGTATCGAACTTATTGAACATCGCTGGGAAAAGTGTATAGAGGTGAAAGGAGATTATGTTGAAAAATAAATATATTTTTTCCCAAAATTTTTGTGGTTTCTTTGTTAGGTCGGGTACTTTGGGACCACCCCCGTACATATGTATATTGAAAAATAGTTAGGCACATTTACGTTTAACTTACGTTGGATACTTACATTTATCAATATTTCTTCTGCTTGATGAGCTTTTTTGGCCTAAATGGCAGTTAGGGCAAGTAAAACAACTTTTTTCCATCACTGCTTTGCCCTACGTTTCGCTGAAACTCCTTAGCATCCTCAGAGGCGAATTCCGATATACATATGTATGTACTTACCAATAAATACTTGAAAACTTAAAGCGCAGTTTCCCACGTACGTAAAACGGGGAACGTGTCAGCTGACGCGATCTATCTTACAGCATACTCAGACGGCAGCGTTGATCAGGATCAATTCGTTAATACGGAATTATCTTGGGAATTAACTGCAGTTGATCCACATTAAGTCCTAGAGCTAATTCTCAAACTTAACTCGGATCACGGGAATATTCGATGACAACACTGACCGAAACTTAGAGAGCGTAGAATACAGAGAAAGGGCAAACCTAGCATGGACATATACCTTTTCATCGATAATGCAGTCACCATACTAATTCAAATAGGAATCCAATTGAAATTGAATAAGAACTTATTTGAATTAATACGGTAACTGCATTACCGACGACAAGGTGGATGTCCATGATAGTTTTGAATTTTCTTTGTGTGCGGGTTCTTTTAAGTACCCAACCCGCCTAAGTACCTCAAAAACCTGACATTTTTCGTGAGGTACTTAAGCGGGTTTTACGGTATTTGAATAAAATAAACATACTTAGAAGATATCAACCAATATCTCCCATATACCAAACGAAAAGAAAACTCTTGAATTTCTGATTATAGTCCGGTCAAATTATACCAAAAATAGGAGTGAAGTTACAAAAACTCCCACCCAGCTGAAAATTGGTAGGATTGTCTAGAAAGTCCTCATCAATCCGATACCTGGAAAAAAAGTTACTCGGGGTCAGAGGTTTGCGATTTTCAGCAAAACGTTAAGTTAATCATAAAATTAGTTTAGACAAAAATTGTATATCAGATAATTATCTATAAAAAATTTCTAAATTTTTTTTCTCCTAAGAGCGACCGTTTCCGAGATATAACGATTCAAAAAGTTGTAAGAGTTGTAATCGTCATAACACGCACACGTTTCCACGCCACCATTGTTGTACTTATACATTTGACCACGAGTAACTTTTTTTCTAGGTACCGGATCGATGAGGACTTTTTAGATTTCATTTATGATAGTGTTTTGAACAATCCTACCAATTTTCAGCTGGGTGGGAATTTTTGTAACCTCCAATGTCTAAATTGACCGGACAAACAAAATCATTAGAGCAGTTTTCGAGCATTTTGGTATAAAAAAGAATAGCTAATTTTTTCAACAAGTTTTTGCCTTAAAATGCTCAATATTTACTGAATTTATATAAAATTTGTTCGCGATAATATTTCTATTGCTCCAAAGAACCTATATCCTGAAAATTATATCTGCAAATTATAAGTTGCTAGAGCAGTGTAAAGTAGGGATGTGCCGGATGTCCGGCAGATATCCGAAATACGGCTTATCCGGCCGTTTTTATGTTATCTGACTATCCGGCCGGATACAGGTTAAAATCCGGCTTTCTATTATAGAAGATTCAGTTTAACTTCAATCTAACTCAGACTTTTTTCTTTGAATATTCATAATCAAATTTAATAGTATCTAATTAGTAATTAAAGGTAAAAATTTATATACTTTCCATTATGAAAAGAGGCATTTCCGCATTATCGGGCAACAACCTATATCTATTTTCAGGATAAATGCCACCCGGTACACATTTTTTTTTAGTTCATTGCCAATGTAAACTAATTTGGAAATTCTTTGCGGCTATGCTTCCACCAAATCAAACGATCTTCTTGTCTGGGTATAAGGGGTAGCTGTAAATATTTCTCGCTGCCTTTTCTACCCATCGTTTGGCTATCCACATATCCACATTTTTTTTCTGTGCTTTAAATACCTGCATTAGTTTCTTTCTTTATTATGATTTTTTTTGGACCAATCTTAAAAAAAAACTACTAGACATAAAAGAAGCATGTGAAGCACTGTAATTATAAACCAAATTCTCGTGATTTGCTTTGGATGTCACATATGTATATTCGTTTAAATCATTTCAAATAGGGAATTTATTTTTAGGAAAAATTTCAAAAACAGTAATTTTGTTTACTTGTCGGGCAATATTGATATACACTGGATCCATGATTCAATAATACAAGGTTGTGTAATTTGTGACAGCTAAAATTTGACACTCCTTTATCTAGATTTGTATTTTGGAAGTAGGAGAAAGGGGAATAATAAGATCGCCTTTTGCGAAAACGGTAGTAGAAAGGTACTACAAAAAGTACGCAAAGTATACAATTAGGAGTAAAATGTGTATTATTTATTCCNCACTCCTTTATCTAGATTTGTATTTTGGAAGTAGGAGAAAGGGGAATAATAAGATCGCCTTTTGCGAAAACGGTAGTAGAAAGGTACTACAAAAAGTACGCAAAGTATACAATTAGGAGTAAAATGTGTATTATTTATTCCATGCGAATTTGCAATATATTTGGTGTTTTAATGGAAATACTAAACAATACATAAATATGTACATTTTTGATTTAAGTTATTCATCATTTCCTGGAACCGACCGTTCAGCTATGCAAAAAGGATACTGCAGATAAGTAGAACTCATTTCAACCATGCCAAAATTATTTGGCGCAAGTAAAAAAATCAAGACGTTCTAGAAGGTTAAAGTTCAGTTTTTAAATTTTTTAAATATTAATATCTTACGAACTGTAGGCATAACCGATAAAAAAACTAATGACGCCACCATAAAGATAACTAATTTGTCTTTCAGCTGGTGTACATAATTTGTAGCTTCTTGTATTTTTAAACCAAAACCACTAAAAAACGAACAAATGTTATTTTTTCATGAAATAATATTTTTTGAAAAAACTGCATAATTGTAAAGAAATTTATATTATTTAGAAAGTACAAGTTATTATCTTTAATTCGATATTACATATTTTATCATGATGTACTTTTGGGTTTCAACAATTCAGTGCCCTGCAAAAGTGGGACTAGGTTAAACACTGGTACAGGACCACGAAACCGTGTAACCAACACTAGTAACCAAAATGGTCCAAATATAAGGAGAAAACATGGTTACAATAACATTGCGATGCCATTGGACCTGACCACCTCTGGTCCAACGCTGCATAACATGGAACCACCTAGACAACTACTCCTTTTGGACCATGGCACATTCGGCAACCGAATCATATTGCCGATGGGCCACGAAGAGATGGTGTTCAACACATATATCAGTTTTTTACGTTTAAAGAGGTTCAGGTCAGCATAACAAGTTACTAGTATGAAGCCTGGTCCTTTTGCACATACATTAAAACCACGACCCAGTGGACAACCTGGTCCTCAAATTTTTGCAGGGTGATAATAAAAAATACAAATAAACAAAGCAAATAAACCTCTTATATCTTCGTTATTTTTTGCCTGCGCCAAATATTGGTATCGTAGTAATCAGCGTAAAAAGTTCTATCTATCGGCATTTTTGGTTATTTTATAGCTAAACGGTCACTATTCTACACTTGTTCTAGAAAATTACATTTAGTATGACGAATTTTTGGTTTTACTACTAATATCACTAGAAACTGTAGAGTAAGCAACATTCTGCTCAAGTAAAGGAGCCGATTTTATGTGTGGGAGCGAGAAGACTGTTTTATTACAAAACCTTTCTATTATTGAATCATGCACTGGATCTATGGCTAAACACTTATGCGGCAAAACTGTCCACCTACGTATCCTAGCTTTGCTATTTAAAGTCAAAGAGTAAGTTCCTTTAACTAGAAACTAGAATTCAAGTCTCACATAAATTCCTGCGTGATTAGGGCTAGAGGATTGTTGGCTTTTCTTAAGCGCTGGGCCAAGGAGTTCAACGATCCTTATGTCACTAAAGTTCTCTTTACCTCTCTAGTTAGACCGATTTTGGAGTATGCATCTATAGTATGGAATCCTAGCTATCAAATTCATAGTGACAGGCTCGAATCAGTGCAGAAACAGTTCCTGTTATTTGCCCTCAAAAATTTATGTTGGGACTCGTCTAAAAATCTCCCACCCTACAAGGATCGCCTGAAGCTTATAGATTTGCCGACGCTTCAGAGTCGTAGAGAGATGCTTGGTGTTCTTTTTTTAATTAAATTAATGAACGGGATGGTCAGTAGTCCCTTTTTACTGAGTGAGATAATTTTTTGTATTCTTACAAGACCCACGAGACATTTTAAACCTATTGTGTTGAGTATTTGTAAATCAAACTTTGAAATGCATGATGCTTTTCGGTGCTTATGCCAAGATTTTAACAAGCATTATGATTGCATCGACATATCTGAATCGCTTTTTGTAATAAAGAAAACATTGCTCAACAAGTTAACTAAATAAACTAATATCTGCAACCGTGAACGAAAAAATTACACAATATCTATGACTGCTTAGTACAATTGTAACGGCTTCGTATATTTCCGCGACCGCGTAGGACAATAGGAGCAGGGATCGGAAACTCGGCCTTTCCGACCTCGCCCAACAGTTCGTCTATAGCGTGGAGCGGAAACTAGGACTTTCCGCCTGCCTCACTTACAAAGTAACGACTACGGGAACATGGATCGGAAGCTCGGCCTTTCCGACCATGATCAACGGCCTGTAAACAGCGCGGAGCGGAAACTAGGTCTTTCCGCCCGCCGCACACAAAAGTAGACTGGAGACAAGGCCTCGCCAGCTACCCAAATTGCTATTGTATATCATTATTATCTTTACAAGTTAATATTTATAATTATTTCACTCTGTAATGTATCATACATACTTAAATATCTAAATCTTTTTATCTCAATTGTCTGTAATGAAAACATTTTTCTGTAGACTTAATACATAAATAAACTGGGATTTCCAGCAGAAATGTTCAATGTCTCGGCAATTACCCTAAGACCCTCATCATTCGTGATTCCAATAATTCAAATGCTTATAAAAAATTTTGTTTTTTTGCTTTTTTAAAAAAACAACAGAAAACAGAATTTCGACAGCCGAAACCAGCCCCGACTTTGTTCAAATTTTCTGAAAGTATACCCATCCAGTAGTAAAACCCTTGATGGATTTGCAAAAGTTAGCTCTTATTTTGATTTTATAGCCTGTTAAAGTTTTTATGTCCCGGCCTAAGTAGTTTTCAAAAAAGTTGAAAAAATTGCTGAAATAAATCTCTGAGTGAAATTAAAGATAAAGACATATTTAGTAAAATTATGGGAAATATTTTCGTAGAACATTTTAACCCATTAGCTCCCGCCTGTAAAGGTCGTTTTGGCGCTTACTTCAAGAAACCCCGCAAAAAGGAAATTTGGTAGGTCTTTAGAGGATTGAAATATTCTAGAAAATTATTCTTCAGAAAAGTTTTACTAGCGGCCTTCTCAGGCAAAAACTTCATGTTTCCGAATTTGCCTTTTGTGGGTTTCTTGAAGTATGGGTCAAAATGACCTTCCCAGGCGGGAGCTAATGGGTTAAAAAGTTCTACGAAAATAGCTGTGTTCTTTTGGCAATGATCGGGATCCGTATAAAAAGTTTGCACGCAAATGCAACAACAACGATTTGATCCTGATAGACATCTAGTTCAATTTATGATTCGCTCTGTTCGTTTTCTTTCACTGATAATTTGCGGCACGGTTTGGTAGCACTGACAAATGAATGTATACCCAAACAGATATTCTGCCATTTGTTTCTCTCAACTTGATTGAAAAACTATTAAATATTTATTTATGTGAATATTATTTCGTTTAAATATAGTGTTCCCCATTTAGAGAGTTCATTTTTATAATTTCGTCTTCCTCGTGCTAGTAGCATAAAATTAGTGCTGCAAACCCCAATAAGAATGAGCCAGATCGTTTGCGTGAGAAATGATCGTGATACTAAATTGGATAACCCAAGGAAACATAACTTATATTTCCCATGCAATTTACTATATATGTCTTAACCTTTAATTTCGCTTAGGCATTTATTTGAACCATTTTTGCCACATTTTTGACGAAAAATACGTCTTTCGTTTCGATATGGCTGCTATGCTCAAATGTTGTAGTTGTAATTTTTAGAGCTTCACGAAAACACTTGCTGCTCGAGAACTAATGAAGCGATTTCAAAGAAAAGTGTGGTGCTTTAAAGACAAAATTCCAAGCTTATCTACAGACTCATTTTTGTAAGTAACAAATTCGCTTTCTGTCGTAGAAACAACGGTAAATATTGGCATATTTTGGGATCAATTTGAAGCCTTTAAAGTGATCTAGCAGCTTATGATTTGCAGATATAATTTTCATTTTGGGGATATAGGTTCATTGTACAAATTGTATATAAATTCAACAAATACTGAGCTTTTCAAGGCAAAAAATTGTTGAAAAAATGAAATGAATAAATTCAAGTTTTTTTCCTTTCGTTTTGTAAATGGGAAGTAGAGATGTTGCGAATGTGGAATTTGAGATGCGAATGCGAATGCGGATGTCAAGTATTTTTAAGAAACAATTAGGTAAGTAAATTAAGTAACTTAGGTAAATAAAAAATGGAAAAGTTAGTAATTTTTAATAATGTTTATTTTATTTAGTACTTGAAGACAAAAATTGGAATATTATATTTAATAAAAGGTAATGACAATTGCACCGTGGCTGAAAATGTCGGATGTATTCTCCTGACTTTCATCTTCACTTGAAGAATCTAGCATAATCGCGAGATCGTTGTTTAAACACCGCTTACAAGCCAAACCAGATGCGTCAACTTTTCCAAAGCTTTTTAAAAATAATTCTTCATTCTCATTCCCTGGCTGTTTCAGAATTTGGGGAACCTGTAACGCCATCAGCGTTTTTCGATTATAGTTTTTGTAATTCATTTTTAATCTTTTCTTCTCGACTGGTTTGAAAAATTTGTTTTTGTATGTAAATTTCCACCTAAATATGTAGGTGGCATTCGAATCTCAAATTCCACATTCGCAACATCCAAACTTCCCATATACAAAACGAAAGGAAAAAAGCTTGAATTTATTATTGAATTGAAATTATTATTGAATTGAAGTGAGAGCCAAAACGACCTTTCCAGGCGGGAGCTAATGGGTTACAATGTTCTACGAAAATATTTCCCATAAAATTTTACTAAATATGTCTTTACCTTTAATTTCGCTCAAACATTTATTTCAGAAAATTTTTCCACTTTTTTGAAAACTACTTAGGCCGGATCATGACAACTTTAGTAGGCTATAAAATAAAAATAAGAGCTAACTTTTGCAAATCCATCAAGGGTTTTACTACTGGATGGGTATACTTTCAGAAAATTAAAAAAAAATCCGGGCTGGTTTCGGCTGTCGAACAGTGTAATTAAGAACCAAAACTACATTCTTATCTACTGGACTAAAAGAAATCTCGGCAGCTAATATTTTTGGCATAAAACTTATTAGTCTGGAATGTCCAGATTGTTATCAACGCCAATGAAGTCACTTACGTGATTTCATTGCGGGAATTCTTTTGATGTGGGACGCATAATTTAGCAAAGAAACTTCTGTTTTTCTCACCAAAATCGTATTAGAAAAATTTGATAAGTATGATTAGATTTATGAAAACAAAATGTCATGCACAGACTTAGAGTGGAGTTTTCAGAACTGTAAATGACATTACAAAGAATACGCATAAAAATTTGCTAAACGACACTCCCAAAAGTATTAACATTTAGATAACAAACCTCACTAAATAAAGAATTAAAATTTTTGTTCTTCTGCATATCACTAAATAATTTAATTTTTAGTGCATTTATAAGAACTTATCGCAAATCTTACCTCCATATTAAAACAATTTGTTTAAAGTGTTATATAAATTCTAAAACAGGCGCATTTATTTAAAACGTCCGATTATAACAAAAGTCCGCCACACGATGAGTTTTGTGAATATGTTCATGCAACTTGTACCATTCATAAAAAATTTTCTTCACCCACTGTATTCAGTCCAGTGTGCAAACCTCTACTACATATGTGTGTATGTGGTAGATCCACCACATATTTTTTTTATACCCGAGCGCACTTGTGCACAAGGGTATATTTATTTTGTTCACATAACGGTTGTTTGTAACAGCCAAAGCGAATCGAGATAGATATAGACAAATGTATACATAAATGCTCAGAATGAATAGAGGAGTCGATTAAGCCATGTCTGTCTGTCCGTCCGTCCGTGTACACGATAACTCGAGCAAAAATTGTGATATCTCAACGAAATTTGGTATGTAGGCTTCCATTAATCCAAGGTAGGTTGGTATTGAAAATGGGCGAAATCGGACTTTAACCACGCCCACTTCCCATATAACGGTAATTTCCAGAAATACGAAAACTGCGATATTTTAGTAACTACTGAAGATAAT
>NW_016157150.1:499856-529790 GCF_001687245.7 Rhagoletis zephyria | reverse complement strand
ATGCTTGCAACAATTCTTTACCAAGAAATACGTTTATGGTAAAGGTTTGTAAAGAGGTCGTGACACCGCCCACTTATAACCACATATATGTATATCGGTAACTGTTCTACCAATTTGTACCAAACTCGGTATTTTTATTGTACTTGCCACATAAAAGCAAAACGTTGAAAATTATTGAAATCGGACTAAAATTACGGCCGCTTTTCATATAACGGTAAATTTCAGAAATGCTTGAAACTGCAATATTTCGAAATTTAAGGACGCTAATTTACTCAAAATTGATACACCCCGGCTTACCTTCCAGCGGTAGGTTTCGGAAAGGTGAAAAAACATATATCTAATACTTGCGCCGGGTATTTAATGTTCGGCTCCGCCCGAACTTAGACTTTCTTACTTGTTTAATTTGGGTTTCTACCACTTCTACCACACAAGGCTTAACACCTATCACATTTGTATACAGAATAAAAGTTAGTCTACTGCAAGTACAAAAAAAATTCATATTTGATGGAACTGGTAACACTTTCACGATTCGTTGCTCAAAAGCAGTTCCAGTAGCCCAGTGATGCTATGTGTGCGTGTGTATTCTGCCAGGCACTGCACTAAAGTTTTAAAAATGATGTCTAGCAGTATCGATATTTTTATAATAATTATAATGCATTGCACTATATACATATAACACTTGTATCTCTTTTCGGACAAAAAACTGTATATTACTGCGAAAAAATCCCGTTTCGCAGTACTTATCTCCATTTCAAAATATAAGCTCCTTTTACAGTACAGTATTTTTGGAAACAATTTTCCAATTCCAAGTATTATGTGTACTGTTAAACACCCCGAGATAAAATGATACGTCTAACAAAGTCATGTAAATAAATCTAAATTTAACTTCTTCTTCTTCTTTTTTGGCGCTGTAACCGCCTAAGCGATTTTGGCCGAGTTCAGCAAAGCACGCCAGTCGTTTCTCCTCTGTGCCAACTGACGCCAATTGGAAACGCCAAGTGAAGCCAAGTCCTTCTCCACCTGATCTTTCCATCGCAGTGGGGGCCTCCCTCTTCCTCTGCTACCACCAGCGGGTTCCGAGTTGAATACTTTCAGAGCTGGAGCGTCGGTGTCCATTCGAACGACATGACCAAGCCAGCGGAGCCGCTGTATTTTAATTCGCTGCACTATGTCCATATCGTTGTAAAGCTCATACAGCTCATCGTTCCATCGTCTGCGGTACTCGCCGTCGCCAACGCGTAAAGGACCGTAAATCTTCCGCAAAATCTTTCTCTCAAACACTCCAAGAGCCGCCTCATCGGATGTTGTCATTGTCCATGCTTCTGCGCCATATACCAGCACGGGCATGATGAGTGACTTATAGAGCGTGGTTTTCGTACGTCGAGAGAGGACTTTACTCCTGAATTGCCTACTCAGTCCAAAGTAGCACTTGTTGGCAAGAGTGATTCTACGTTGGATTTCAATGCTGACATTATTATCGGTGTTAATGCTGGTTCCCAAGTAAACGAAATTCTCTACTTTCTCGAAATTGTAACTGTCAACAGTGACGTGGGTGCCAAGGCGCGAATGTGCTGACTGTTTGTTTGATGACAGGAGATACTTCGTCTTGTCCTCGTTTACCACCAGACCCATTCGCTTTGCTTCCCTATCCAACTTGGAAAAGGCAGAACAGACTTCGCGGTTTTTGTTACCGATGATGTCGATGTCATCGGCATAAGCCAGCAATTGCACGCTCTTGTAGTAAATTGTTCCTGAGCGGTTCAGTTCTGCAGCTCTTATTATCTTCTCCAACATCAGATTAAAGAAGTCACATGAAAGGGAGTCGCCCTGTCTGAAACCCCGTTTTGTGGCGAACGGCTCGGAGAGGTCTTTTCCAATTCTGACGGAGCTGGTGGTATTGCTCAACGTCATTTTACACAGCCGTATGAGTTTTGAGGGGATGCCAAATTCAGACATAGCGGCGTATAGGCAACTCCTTTTAGTGCTGTCAAAAGCGGCTTTAAAGTCGACAAATAGGTGGTGAGTGTCGATCCTTTTCTCGCGGGTCTTTTCCAAGATTTGGCGTATTGTGAATACCTGGTCTATGGTGGATTTGCCAGGTCTAAAGCCACACTGATAAGGCCCAATCAGTTCATTGACGGTGGGCTTCAGTCTTTCACACAATACGCTCGATAAGACCTTGTAACCTATGCTTAGAAGGCTGATCCCGCGGTAGTTGGCGCGAATGGCGGGGTCACCTTTCTTGTGGATTGGGCAGAGCACACTTAAATTCCAGTCGTCGGGCATGCGTTCATCTGACCATATTCTGCACAAGAGTTGATGCATGCACCTTATCAACTCCTCGCCGCCGTACTTGAATAGCTCAGCTGGCAGGCTGTCAGCTCCAGCGGCTTTGTTGTTTTTCAGCCGCGTTATTGCTATACGTACCTCGTCATAGTCAGGCGGTGGAACGTCGACTCCGTCATCATCGACTGCGGGCTCGGGTTCTTCTTCTCCACAACTTTCCGTGCTGCTACCATTTAGTAGGGCGGAAAAGTGTTCCCTCCATAATTTAAGTACGCTCTGGACATCAGTTACTAGGTCGCCATTATTGTTCTTACAGGAGTGCGCCCCGGTCTTTAAACCTTCCGTAAGTCGCCTAACTCTCTGGTAAAATTTTCGGGCATTCCTCCTGTCGGCCAGCATTTCAAGCTCTTCGCACTCACGTATTTCGGCCTCTCTCTTCTTGTTGCGGCAAATACGTCTCGCTTCCCTCTTCAGATCCCTATAGCGGTCCCACATAGCGCGCGTTGCGCCCGATCGCAGCGTGGCCCTGTAGGCGGCATCTTTTTTCTCTGCAGCTTCCTGACACTCCTCATCGTACCAGTTGTTCTTTCGGGCTCGCTGAAATCCGACTACTTCTTCGGCGGCGGTACTTAATGAGCGGGAAATGTGGTTCCACTGCTCGCATATGTCGGTTTGTTGAAGAGTGCTCTCTGAGAGCAGGTGTGAGAGTCGAGTAGCGAAAGCGCTGGCTGTCTGTTGTGATTGCAGCTTTTCGACGTTAAGCTTTCCTTGCATATTTGGGCGCACATTTTTTGCTGCACAGAGGCGGGGGCGTATCTTGGCTGCAACAAGATAGTGGTCCGAGTCGATGTTTGGGCCTCGGAGTGTGCGTACGTCTAAAACACTGGAAGCGTGCCTTCCGTCTATCACAACATGATCGATTTGGTTTCTCGTTTTTCGATCCGGAGACAGCCAGGTAGCTTGATGGATCTTTTTATGCTTGAACCTAGTACTGCATACTACCATGTTTCGGGCCCCGGCGAAGTCGATCAGCCTCAATCCGTTGTCGGACGTTTCGTCGTGGAGGCTGAATTTTCCGACGGTGGTTCCAAAGATCCCTTCTTTGCCCACCCTGGCATTGAAGTCGCCAAGCACGATTTTGATATCATGACGGGGGCAGCGCTCGTACGTGCGCTCCAAGCGCTCATAGAAGAGATCCTTGGATGCCTCATCCTTCTCTTCCGTCGGGGCATGGGCGCAGATGAGCGAGATGTTGAAGAATCTCGCTTTGATGCGGATTGTGGCTAGACGCTCGTCCACCGGGGTGAACGACAGTACTCGGCGACGGAGTCTCTCTCCCACCACAAATCCAACTCCGAATTTGCGCTCCTTTACATGGCAGCTGTAGTAGACGTCGCAAGGCCCCAGACATTGTTTGCCTTGCCCCGTCCAACGCATTTCTTGGATGGCGGTGATGTCAGCTTTTGTCCTTACGAGGACATCAACCAGCCGGGCAGAGGCACCTTCCCCATTAAGGGTCCGGACATTCCAGGTGCATGCCCTCAAATCGTAGTCCTTTAAACGTTTGCCGTGGTCGTCATCATAAGGGGGGGTCTCATCCGAGGCTTTGCCTTGCTTCTTCACTGGAAGTGGTTTTTACGTGGCGGGTCCCAAGCCCAGCGCACAACCCATTGCTGGGACGGGGGTGGTTTCGCAACCAAATACACGTTTATATAGCGAGCCGCTTGCTCCAAGCAGACACCCGCTTGCAGCCGCACCTACTGGTGAACAGACGCTGCAGACTTCAGTGAGCCCTTAAACCGAATAAGTCAGAGTGGCCCCACCGAAGCTCCCTCTCTTTCTGCCGTGACCCAAGGCTCCACTCGGATTGGTTACCGCATCTCGCACATGGGTTGCTCACGTTGCCCAGAGAGCGCGAACGAGGACGCAAGAGTCGGGATTGAGTATAGCCATGCAACTGTAACTGCATACCCAGCGCAATGACTATACCCCATTGCACTCCTAAATTTATCACTTTTCACAAAAATAGGAAAAATTCAAAAAAGATGCACAGCAATATTGTAGTTTGAAAGTTACTAAATATGTTCGACAATTTGTTTTGTATGGAAGAATATATTAACACCGTCGGCGAAAAAAATTAATAAATAAATCAACGCGAATTCTTAGTCTGACGAAACTTGCACCTAATTATCAATAACCTACAAAACTGCATCCTTGCAATTTTTCAAAAATTAGGAATTCAAAGTTTGTTGTTGTGAAATTTTTTTAATTTATCTACCAAGTTTGAAATGTGGATTTATATGATGTTAATTATTATATAATTAGCTAGTCTTCAAAAAAAAATTAATAAACATTAAACAAACGAATGGAAAATAGTCAAAACTGGTCAAGATGTCGTGTCCCTATTTTCATTACATAACATTATATATGTACATACCAGCAGAGCACGCGACGTCGTTGGGGGTAAACAAATGAAAATATAAAACAGTATCACAAATATTCAGTTCAGCGTAAATTAAAGGAGACAAACCATTTTCTTTCTGTTGAAATCAAGGCATCGTTATGAACCATACTTGTAGCGTTATCATGCTTCAACTACTGTATATTTGTCATAATTTTCTGTACTACAAATCTTTTTTCATTATTAATATTAGATGGAGTAAGGCAACGATAGAATTTTTTAATTAAAATTAGTCTACTACGGTACATTCCGTTAAGCTGTCTATTCGCTTAGCTGTTTTAGTATAGCTGCATTTTTCCGGGAGAATGTTTATTTCGGAAGGAATTTTATTCATTATGAACACAGTATATACAGTAATAATCTTTTCGCAGTTTTTCACCAATTGCTCTCCGAGGAGTACTTTTGGGTTGTGTGCAGCGTTTTCGTTTTGCACGGCAACACTTCTTCATCTTATTATTATTTGGCGCTGTAACTGCCTAAACGATTTTGGCCAAGCACGCCAGTCGTTTCTCTTCTGTGCCAACTGACGCCAATTGGAAACGCCAAGTGAAACCAAGTCCTTCTCTACCTGATCCTTCCATCGCAGTGGGGGCCTCCCCATTCCTCTGCTACCACCAGCGGGTTCCGAGTTGAATACTTTCAGAGCTGGAGCGTAGGTGTCCATTCGAACGACATGGCCAAGCCAGCGGAGCCGCTGTATTTTAATTCGCTGCATTATGTCCATGTCGTTGTAAAGCTCATACAGCTCATCGTTCCATCGTCTGCGGTACTCGCCGTCGCCAACGCGTAAAGGCCCGTAAATCTTCCGCAAAATCTTTCTCTCAAACACCCCAAGAGCCGCCTCATCGGATGTTGTCATTGTCCATGCTTCTGCGCCATATACCAGCACGGGCATGATGAGTGACTTATAGAGCGTGGTTTTCGTACGTCGAGAGAGGACTTTACTCCTGAATTGCCTACTCAGTCCAAAGTAGCACTTGTTGGCAAGAGTGATTCTACGTTGGATTTCAATGCTGACATTATTATCGGTGTTAATGCTGGTTCCCAAGTAAACGAAATTCTCTACTTTCTCGAAATTGTAACTGTCAACAGTGACGTGGGTGCCAAGGCGCGAATGTGCTGACTGTTTAAAACCACACAGGAGATACTTCGTCTTGTCCTCGTTTACCACCAGACCCATGCGCTTTGCTTCCCTATCCAACTTGGAAAAGGCAGAACAGACTTCGCGGTTTTTGTTACCGATGATGTCGATGTCATCGGCATAAGCCAGCAATTGCACGCTCTTGTAGTAAATTGTTCCTGAGCGGTTCAGTTCTGCAGCTCTTATTATCTTCTCCAACATCAGATTAAAGAAGTCACATGAAAGGGAGTCGCCCTGTCTGAAACCCCGTTTGGTGGCGAACGGCTCGGAGAGGTCTTTTCCAATTCTGACGGAGCTGGTGGTATTGCTCAACGTCATTTTACACAGCCGTATGAGTTTTGAGGGGATGCCAAATTCAGACATAGCGGCGTATAGGCAACTCCTTTTAGTGCTGTCAAAAGCGGCTTTAAGGTAGACAAATAGGTGGTGAGTGTCGATCCTTTCCTCGCGGATCTTTTCCAAGATTTGGCGTATTGTGAATACCTGGTCTATGGTGGATTTGCCAGGTCTAAAGCCACACTGATAAGGCCCAATCAGTTCATTGACGGTGGGCTTCAGTCTTTCACACAATATGCTCGATAAGACCTTGTAACCTCTGCTTAGAAGGCTGATCCCGCGGTAGCTGGCGTGAATGGCGGGGTCACCTTTCTTGTGGATTGGGCAGAGCACACTTAAATTCCAGTCGTCGGGCATGCGTTCATCTGACCATATTCTGCACAAGAGTTGATGCATGCACCTTATCAACTCCTCGCCGCCGTACTTGAATAGCTCAGCTGGCAGGCTGTCAGCTTCAGCAGATCTGTTGTTTTTCAGCCGCGTTATTGCTATACGTACCTCGTCATAGTCAGGCGGTGGAACGTCGACTCCGTCATCATCGACTGCGGGCTCGGGTTCTTCTTCTCCACAACTTTCCGTGCTGCTACCATTTAGTAGGGCGGAAAAGTGTTCCCTCCATAATTTAAGTACGCTCTGAACATCGGTTACTAGGTCGCCATTGTTGTTTTTATAGGAGTAGGCCCTGGTCTTGAATCCTTCCGTAATCGCCTAACTCTTTGGTAAAATTTTCGGGCATTCTTCCTGTCGGCCAGCATTTCAAGCTCTTTGCACTCACGTATTTCGGCCTCTCTCTTCTTATTGCGGCAAATACGTCTCGCTTCCCTCTTCAGATCCCCCATAGCTTCATCTTTTTTCACTGCAGCTTCCTGACACTCCTCATCGTACCAATTGTTCTTTCGGGATCGCTGAAATCCGACTAGTTCTTCGGCGGCGGTACTTAATGAGCGGGAAATGTGGTTCCACTACTCGTATATGTCGGTTTGTTGGAGAGTGCTCTCTGAGAGCAAGTGTGAGAGTCGAGTAGCGAAAGCACTGGCTGTCTGTTGTGATTGCATATTTTCGACGTTAAGCTTTCCTTGCATATTTGGGCGCACATTTTTTGTTGCACAGAGGCGGGTGCGTATCTTGGCTGCAACAAGATAGTAGTCCGAGTCGATGTTTGGGCCTCGGCGTGTGCGTACGTCTAAAACACTAGAAGCGTGCCTTCCGTCTAACACANGGAAGCGTGCCTTCCGTCTATCACAACATGATCGATTTGGTTTCTCGTTTTTCGATCCGGAGACAGCCAGGTAGCTTGATGGATCTTTTTATGCTTGAACCTAGTACTGCATACTACCATGTTGCGGGTCCCGGCGAAGTCGATCAGCCTCAATCCGTTGTCGGACGTTTCGTCGTGGACGCTGAATTTTCCGAGGGTGGTTCCAAAAATCCCTTCCTTGCCCACACTGGCATTGAAGTCGCCAAGCACAATTTTGATACAATGACGGGGGCAGCGCTCTTACGTGCGCTCCAAGCGCTCATAGAAAAGATCCTTGGATGCCTTATCCTTCTCTTCCGTCGTGGCATTGGCGCAGATGAGCGAGATGTTGAAGAATCTCGCTTTGATGCGGATTGTGGCTAGACGCTCGTCCACCAGGGTGAACGACAGTACTCGGCGACGGAGTCTCTCTCCCACCACAAATCCAACTCCAAATTTGCGCACCTTTACATGGCAGCTGTAGTAGACGTCGCAAGGCCCCAGAAATTGCTTTCCTTGCCCCGTCCAACGCATTTCTTGGATGGCAGTGATGTCAGCTTTCGTCTTTATGCGCTTATAGCGAGGTTGTGAATGGGTGGATATGGCAAATAAATTGTTGTTTTCTTGGAATGAAAATTTCGAAGAAAATTCTGGCTGCCAGCAGAATTAGTTTAAAAGTTGTTATTTTGTTAAAAAGGTACCCCGTTTTTTATACATACCATTTACCATTTTACATACCATATTTACATACCATTTTATCTTTATTTCGATGCGTGCCAATTTTGACAATTTACACAAATTGGAATTTAAGAATAATAAGTTTTATGAGGAAAAAAATAATTACACTAAGAAAAAGTAGAAAACAACTAGAGATGCATCCAGTTTTTTCAACAGACTTGAAAAATAATATTCGGTTCCCTTTATATCCAGCCGTGGAACATTTCTGCTGGAAATACCTACTATTACCTTACACTTTGACTTTAAATTACGAAAGAAGGTGGACATAGGGGACAGTCTTACCGTAGCATATCTACAGGCAAAAAATATTGGCTAAAATTTTTGTTTGCCAGATATACGTTTTATCAGTGCACTTGTACAGTATTCGCACTCGCAAAAGCTCCGCATTGATTATTGCGAATGTCAAAATTTATGCGGAAGTTTCGCGGTTACGAATGCGAATGCGAATATTCGCAACAACCCTGATATATATCCTATTATAAGTACCTACCATTAGAGTGGCAGCATACCAAATTTCAAGTTCATGCGACTTACAATTCCGGAGTTATAGTTGATAAAACATTCCAGGTCCATGGGATGTGCCCCGCCCCCTTTAGCAAACTCACTTATAAATAGCCTACTATGAGCACCTACCGCAAATATGTCTGCATACCTAATTTTAATTACATGTGTCTTATGGTTTTAATATTATAGCTGATAAAAATTTCCACGCCTATAGGATGTACCTCGCCCCCTTTTACAAAGTGATTTATATTTATCCTACCATAAGCGCTACCATATATATTACTGCATACCAAATTTCAAGTTGATATGACTTACAGTTCCGGAATTATAGCTGATAAAATATTCCACGCCTACCTATTTATATATACCTTACTGTAAGCACCTACCAAATTTCAAATTCATGTGACTTATGTTTCCGAAGTTATGGCTGATTGAAAATTTCACGCCTATGGGAGGTACCACGCCCCCTTGTCGAATCCCAATTTTTCACCCTATTATAGGCCCAGGAGTCATGGCAATACTCTGTCAAAATTTCGTTAGATTCTGTCCGTCCGTTTAGACTGCAACCTGGCAGATACATACATACCCAGTAGAATTTTTTCAGTATTGTACAAAAATTTTAGAGAACGGACGTGTTGTGCGATAATATTTTCAGCACTAACGGGCTTTTACAAGATATGCATTTGCATCCGTAAATTCTACTTTTTTGTATGTACCCGTATGTGCCATATATTAAAATGTATCAGAATTTTGTATTTACATACATACGGGGATACATACATATCTATTGTAAGAATGCTTTAATACTACTGTTCCATTAATGCAATTTTGTATGTTCGAAACATGAATACACTCATATGCATACAGCAGTATTACAAGTGTATGGTTATAGTACGCATACGCTCTGAGAAACCACACGTGTTAAATGGAAATGAAGGTTCATTTATACTGGCATGTACACAGAGCAGCAAGTTCATGCCACCAACAGCGATGTCGTATGCATAAAATTTCTAGTGGGTACATACATACATACATGCATACTTCCACAAATATATAGTAGATGTATGTATGTATATGCATTTTTATAACGTCCCAGTGGGAAATTTAATGTATTGTAATCGAAAAAATAATCAGTAAAACAGCCGGTTTTACATTCGAAAATGCATTATTTTTCCCACGGCGATGTCCTAGGAAAATTGTGGCATTCAATTTTGCATTACCAGTAATGCAGGAATGAATGTGATTTACTATTAATTTTTTGGGACTCTTTGGATACATATGTACATTAAAATGCTGATTACATAGTGAACAGTAATATATTCTAGAACTCATAAGAAATACATTGCACTATTTATCACGCATGTTATGCATTACTACTTTTCCCACTGGAGTGTGTCTACGAACACTGTGTTAAAAAATTTAGCCAACAAAAAACTGCATAAATGCATTATTTTGGGAAAACCCACAGTAACAATTTTTGGAATAAAAAAAAAAATTATAATGCCATAATAGTAGAGTTACGAGCGTTATGTATATATACATCTGGTTTCAACTGGAAGTGTAAAAGAAAACATGTATAAGTATTTGCTATTGCGGTGTTCACAGTTAATTCCAAAATGGGCTATGACGTTTTCTAACCGTAATATCTGTGGTGTTGCTGTTTCCCATGCAAATTTGTAAAATTAGCGTCTACATTTTGTATCCTCGCAGCAAGCCTGCATTTCGGCAACACCAATCAGATTTTTTTTAATTTATTGAGTTCGCTTTCCGTAAAACAAACAAATCAAGGTAAAACAATTACAATTAAGTTAATCAATTACAATTTTATGAATATGAATTGTAAACGAAATTGCTGACTTTAAGCAAAGAAGAAAGGTCTAGCAACAGCAGTAAAGTTTTGCAATGATTTTGCAATCACCATAGAAAAGCATGCTCATAATTTGATGCTAAAAAAGTTACATAATGTTGACATCAACATTTTGTAACCCATTTTCAAATGCACCATGAACGCCCCATATATAAATATTTTCTTTTTTTATGCCAAATTTCTTGGGGCGAAAAATATATAGGTATGTGCAACGATTTTTTTTCATTATTAGCAACACCCGCAAGGCAGTCTCTCCGAAAACAGGCTATGTAAATTTATACATTCATACATACATACACACGTATGTATGTACATAGTATGTACATTCATTCCAACAACTTTGTGTTTATTTATCACTTGTTCATATTAATAATAGTATTTGCTTTAATATGATATCAGTTATTTTAATTGTGTTGTATTTTTCTGTTTGAGCTGGTAATGAAATTTGAATTCTTACAGATATAAATATTTTTAAAGATTGCGTATTCATGCCGATATGTAAATTTAAATAATTTTACGGCGGAGGATTAATCGAGGGACCTACAGTTTAATGCCGTCTGTGAACGGCGGCGTTATTTTAAAATTTTAGCACCTAAACTAATATTCCACTGGAAATTTCCAACCCTGCTACAATTTAGGAAAACAATTGCTTATACTGTGCGAGTTCGTTCGACAACCTAAATTGTTTGGGAATAAGTAAAGAATAGGGTCCGTTCAGCTAAAAAAAAGAAAAAGTGGGAATGTTCCACCTTCTTCTATTGATTCTAACGGTTTATAATTTTTTTGTTAATAATTAATAGGGGCGGTGCTAGGGGGTGGTAAATGTGGAAGTATCAATATTTTGAAAAGCTTATATTTCGAAAATTGTTGATATTAAATGAAAGTTATATCAATTACCTTTCCAACCATATCCACATTTTGAAAATTTAATAATCTTCGAAAAATAAGCTTTTAAAAATATTGCGAATTCCTCTTTTACCTAGTACCGCCCTTATTAATTTGCAGCAATAAAATGTTTATACCATCAAAATCAGGAATAAGGGGCGAGCACCGCCCACTTTTTCTTTTTTTTTAGATCAACGGGCCCCATTCTTTACTTGTCCAAAAACAAAGTTATTTATGCTGATATTTTTCTGAATATTTTATTTTTTGTGCCATTGAGTGAAAATGTCTCTAGTGGGCCACCCAAAATTGGACACTCAAGATTTTTTCCACAAATCACTTTATTCGGTTTACAAGCAGAAGAAATATAATTTGCGCAATTTGGCAAAATTCGAAATTTTACAAGAGTTATTGTTAATAACTTTTTTTTTTGATGAATTCAGTATTTATTTATTATCCAATGATTCATAGCATGTATCTTGCTGATTTTTTTCACGATAATAGCTGATTAGACACACTTTAGCCTGATTGTTTCAATTTTTCAAAAAATCATTATTTTGTATCAAATTTTTAATTTTTATAAAAAAATCGTATAAACAAATGGAAATACTTATTACTTCTCGATCAGATTTTTTACTCATTTAAATTAAATATCAATCCTTATTCCATAATACATTATTTAAAAGAAAAAAAAACACTTAAACTTGCACGGAGTCGCTAGTTGTTTATCTTTTTCGCTCGTGCCACGGGTGCTTTTGCTTTCATGCCGTATGGTTGCCAGATTTTTCATGCTCGATATCAGCACTTTAGGAGTTTACATGCTATAAAAAGCAGTACTTTTCAGGACACTTTTATTCAAAACAAACTTATGAATCTAAATAACAGAAAATACTTTAAATCGCCAGAGTACTTGTTTTTAACAATATTTGGGTATATAAATAAAATGTAGTTCATAAAAAATAAAAATGTTCAGACTTATCATGAATATTCGGTGAAAAATTTTACCGGCAAAAATTTCGTTCAACGAAATGGTTCACTTCATCATGAATGTGGAACAATTTCTGGTGAAAGGCATTTCACGTAGAAATTCATAAGGCTGGTTAAGGTTATTCATTTCAACTTAAAAAAGGAGAAGGTTATCAATTCATCGGAACATTTATTTTTTATGTAACTATGGAACTTTGGATCATGTGAACCGATTTCGATTTCATAGCAAAGGTGGTACCTCAAGGGTGGCCCCATAATAATTTGGCTTAGTCAAGAAGAAATTAACGCTACTCCTAAATTTTTATGAGTTAACTTTCAAAAACTTCTTCCATTCTTCCTAATACATATAATCGTGGTACAAAGCTCAATAACAATATTAAAAATAAAAAAATTTTATTAGAAGTCGGTCTTTCTTTGAGCCAAGAAGCAAACTTTATACTTAAGATCCTCTCAGTTGCTTCGTTTGAGTGTGGTATTGAAAAACTGTGGAAACGTACAGTATATTTTGCTTAGCTGCGCATCCTTCTTTGCACGAAAAACTTGTGCACTTAACGAAAAAGGCACTTAAGCGATTTTTTTTACTACTTCAATGAGGAAGGTATCCGAATCCCTATGAAATCAAATAATAGAGCAGCACTTACCACGTAGAAATTACTGCAAGCGAAATTTTTACCGAATGGTATCTAATTATCTATATAACTGCATAAATTGATAGCCATTTTCGTTGTTCTGCGAGATGAGCAAAATAAATAAAAGCTTGTAAAATTAGGTAATTGTAGGGCCAGTGCAAGTAAACGTAATACTTTCTTTCATAATTGATACTAGTTGCACAATTTTAAAGGATGTTCATTGCTATATTGAATATTCAAAATATGCAAAGTATATGGTTGCAATCTCTCGCAACTCTCCTTATACAAAGAGTTTTAAGGTGGACTGCAATAAGGCCCGCGGAAATAACGCCCATGGGATTTATTTCTAACAAAAAAAAGAAATAAAGCCCGCGGGCGTTATTGTCTTTTCGAAAAAGAAATTAAGCCCGCGGGCTTTATTGCCTTAGATTAGATTTAGATTTAGGTTTCTTAGAAATATTTTGAGTATGCAGTTTGTAGCCGATTTAATTTTAGTATAATAAAGTGGAAGTTTAAGAGGCTGGGACTTCCCGTCAATTTTTGGATTCTTTTTTATAGTTGATGATGTCAGTCATTTTCTTCCTAAGAACTAACTACATACTTAAAATATTTCTAAGAAATATAAATTACTTTCAGGAAATTTTTGTTGACCTTTGTGTTCCTCTTTGTTTGAGCAAGTCGTATAAAGAGAATAATTGCACTCTGGAAAATGTGAGCAACCCATATGCGAGATGCGGCAAGCAACTACCCAGCAAAAAACACGATTACCACAGAAACGAAAGTGGAAGCGAGCTAGGCGATGGGAATCGCTTACCCTTTCGATTCAAGAAGGCCTTTTTTTAGCATGGGCATGTCATTGGCGGTAAGCCCTTACCCGCAGCATTACCTTCAAACGAAGGGAGAACGCATGGATAAACAGAATCCAGAGAAGCGAACAAAGAATGCCTTACAGAAAAACTAATGTAGAATGCCTAGATAAGTACATACTTATTTATATTAAATTGAAGTCAGAAAATGTCTTAGAAGGTTAAAATTAATTAAAATTTTTATAAATCAGTTTTTATACATACATATGTATGTATTTAGGTATTTAGATTTTACTTAAAAATCGGTATGTACATACATGCATATTGAATTAAGCTTAAAATTGTAGTTCCTCACTCTAGTACTTCACTTCATTGACTGGCTTCAACTTCGCTGCAAATCGAACAAAGCAAAACATGATTTTAATGCGAGACTAATTTCCACAGAAAGTAACGGTAGAAAAGAATTTTTGGATATAATCGAAAAAAATCGAAGGCATTATAACGCTATGCCTTCCAGATCATGATACCACTAAAAGCGATTACCGATTTTTTGCTGGGTCGTGAAGCCTTGATTTGACGAAGAATAATTTTGCGCTTGTTTCAATGTACCAACACAGAAAAACGCAGGCCTAATGCAAACTGGACTACGCACACAATATCGTCGTTTAAAGTGCAAAACCGCGTATCACAAGCTCTTGGTACAATCCTTATCCATTCGTCCTGAAATATACTAGCCAAAAAATGCGATTGCTTTATAAAATAGAGAACCATTTTGAAATTTGAGTGTTTTTACTCTCTAGAAAATAATTTATGTTATCTAAAATACGCGGTTTTGCATTTTGTTGGTACGTGGTTTTGTATTTTAAACGACGATATATATTATTAATTATTTTAAATTCGACTTCGTTTTGTAAGCCTTAGGAGACAGCTGCCCTCCTGCCCCACCTGGCAGGGGGGAATCGGTAATAGAAGGAATTAGCGCCCATTTGTACCCCATCCAGGAATACTCTCTTTAGAAACTAGTTGCAAAATTCTTCGCAGGGATATAATTTACATACGAGAACTTGTTTGCATGTACACTCTGCGTCTTTTATTGAGGCTATGATTTCTTGAGCTCTAAAAATTTTGTAAGGCTGCTAGATTGAATTTATCTCAAACAGGAATAAAGTTGGAACTACACTCATTGAAATACTTATTTGTTTACATACTTACATAATACATACAGTCTATGTTTCTTAAGAACATGTGTCCAGTAGATAAGCGGGAGATTGGCGTCATCAACTCAAAGGCGTATTGCGCGCGAAAAATTCCCACCATGTGGGATACTAAGTACGACTTGATTTTTTCCCGTCCATATTTAAATTATCAGCTCTCGTTCACGCAACTTCAACGGCAGTAAAATATTCAGACGAGCTACTGTACATACTTACATACATACATACATACATATGTATGTACATTAGACCGTGCCAGAAAAAAAGGTCCGCCGTAGACCCTTGAATCTAAAGTACTTTGAAATGCAATAGGTTTTGCTTTTTTAAATTTTTCGTCATATTTTCGGCATTTATAGTCGGATCTTAAAGTATGATATGTTGATGTTCTTGTCTCGGGGAAATTTCTTTGTTCCAAAGTAGGGATGTGCCGGGTATCCGTCCGNTTCTTCCAAACTTGGCCGAAAATTTTTAAAATCGGACAATAACCACGCCCACATTCCATATAACGGTAATTTAGAGAAATACGAAATCTTCGATAAAGCAGTAAATATTAAAGCAAATTTATTCTAAATTGATGCTTGCAGCAATTCTTTACCAAGAAATACGTTTATGATAAAATTTTGGAAAATGGGCGTGGCACCGCCCACTTATAATCACATATATGTATCTCGGTAACCGTTCAACCAATTTGTACCAAACTCTGTATGGTTATTGTGCTTGCCACATAAAAGCAAAACGTTCAAAATTATTGAAATCGGACTAAAATTACCGCTTTTCATATAACGGTAAATTTTAGAAATGCTCGAAATTTAAGGACGCTGGTTTACTCAAAATTGATAAACCCCGGATTACGATGTAGCGGTAGCTTTCGCGAAGGTGGAAAACATATATTTAATATTTGCGCCGGGTATTTAATGTTCGGCTCCTCCCGAACTTAAACTTTCTTACTTGTTCTCTTATGCGACTATCCGCCCGGATACTGGCTAAAATCCGGCCGGATTTCCGGATTTCCATTGTAGAAGATTCAATTTAGAAACCTAGTTCAGATTTTTTTTTATTTGTATAATCAAATTTAATACATAGTATCTAATTAGTAATTAGAGTTAACAATTTATATATTTTTCATTATGAAAAGAAGCATTTCCGCATTACCGGTCAACAACCGGTTTCTATTTTCAACATACATGCTACCCGATGCACTAAACACTCTTTTTGAATTCACTGAGGAAGGTGGTTCGCAGAGATACTTCATTGCCAGTGTAAACAAATTTGGAAATTCTTTGCGACTATGCTTACAACAAATTAAATAATCTTCATGTCTGGGTATAAGGGGTAGCTGTAAATATTTCTCCATCGTTTGGCTATCCATATCACTACAAAAACTGGAATCAGCCAAGGCATGTATATAGACTAGGGCTGCCAGACGTCATGGTTTTCCAGGATATCTTCTGGTTTTGACAAATTGTCCTGGTGTCCTGGTCCACACTCCTGTCCGGCTTTTTTTTTAATGAAGATCAATGCAGACAGCCATTTTATATTTGGCAGATTTTTGGTATAAAAACAAGATTAGATTTCTGTTATTACCCTGTGGGGAAAATCTCTAGTTCTGAACTGGGGCGCTTCTAGTACATTTAGACCCAGTACTGGTTCGCGATAAATCTCTTTTGCATGCAAGCAACTGGCGAATTTAACATGGCGATGTCCTAGGAAGAGTCAATTGCCCCCCGCTGCAGCCCTTTTTCGATAGTTCCGAACTAGTCCTAAATTCTATAGTTCCGAACCAGTTCTGAAATCGATAGACGAAAGAAAAAAGTATCATGATTTTTCAATCTTTTTGNCTAGTTCGTCTTTGGCGATAAAGACCTAGTACGGAACTAGAAATTTGATTCACTAGTCCGCGGTTTCCCTACAGGGTAGTAGTCGAAAATCGATAACCGCACGTTTTTCTAACATGTTGAATAATACCTGACGAGCTTCCTTTTTTTATAGTTCATTTGATTAAATTCTTACTTTTTTATCTTCACGCAAATACAAGTTACTTAACAGGTACACCGCTAATGGGCTATACGTACTACCCAGCAGATAATTTCAGGATCTAAAATCTCGTCCAAAAGGCCTTTATGAAAGTCGTTCCTTTCTCCTTTCTTTTTTGTATGGAGTGGCTCAAACTGAAGAGCTTCTGCTTTCGCTACCTAAAGGAGAGCTTCTAGAAGGCCTTTTGGAGAAATTCTTTTAATTCATAAAAATCATACTCATTAATGAATTTATTAATGCTTATTGAATTTCATTTTTTTATTTATTTATTTGTTTATTATTTATGACCATGAAGCGCATTGTAGAATATGTGAAAATTTGCTAATGGTCGTAAGGCAAGCATTCAAGGCCACGTTAAAGGCGCCTACATTTTTTCAAAGTTACGTCGCCAATTTGTTCTTTAATGATAAAAAATGGAAAATTTTTGCGTTTCATACAACACATCGTCATCAATCCATCAGCTCTACGGATTGTGCCACAAAACTACATTGCTTATAATATCAGAAATTACTTCAAAATAATCCAACGCCAGAACCAAAGCAACTGCGCTTATAAAGAATATTCACTTGTATCTTAGCTTTTTTTTCTTCTTGTCCTCGTTGACCGCCAGAACCATTCGCTTTGCTCCCTTATCCAACTTCGGGAAACGCAGAACAGACATCGCGGCTTTTGTTACCGATGATGTCGATGTCTTCGGTATAAGCCAGCAATTAATTGCGCGCTCTTGTAGTAAATTTTTCCCTGAGCGGTTCAGTTATCTAGCTCTTATTATCTTCTCCAACATCAGATTAAAGAAGTCACATGAAAGGGAGTCGCCCTGTCTCAAACCCCGTTTGGTAGCGAACGGCTTGGAGAGGTCTTTCCGAGTTCTGACGGAGCTGGTGGTATTGCTCAACGTCCCGCCGTATCAGTTTGGCGGGAATGTCAAATTCACAAATAGCGGCGTATAGGCAACTCCTTTTAGTGCTGTCGAAATCGGCTTTAAAGTCGACAAATAGGTGGTGAGTGTCAAGCCTTTTCTCGTGGGTCTTTTCTAAGATTTGGCGTATTATGAATACCTGGTCTATGGTGGATTTGCCGGGTCTAAAGCCACACTGATAAGGTCCAATCAGTTCGTTTACGGTAGGCTTCAGTCCTTCGCACAATACACTTGATAATACCTTATAACCTATGCTTAGAAGGCAGATCTCGCGGTAGTTAGCGCGAATGGCGGGGTCGCCTTTCTTGTGGATTGGGAAGAGCACACTTAAATTCCAGTCGCCGGGCATGCGTTGATCTGACCAATTCTGCAAAAGAGTTGATGCATGCTCCTTATCAACTCCTCGCCACTGTATTTGAATAGCTCAGCTAGGTCGCCATTGTTGTTCTGACTGGAGTACGCCCTGGTCTTGAAACCTTCCTGCTGTCGGCCAGCATTTCAAGCTCTTCGCACTCACGTATTTCGACCTCTCTCTTCTTATTGCGGCAAATACGTCTCGCTTCCCTCTTCAGATACCTAAGCGGTCCCACATAGCGCGCGGCGCGTCCGATCGCAGCGTGGCCCTGTAGGATGATCTACTTATGGGGGGGTGAAATAACACAAACGGCAATAACGCAAAATTTGCTTCATTTCACTTTTAAATGGGAAATAATACCAAAATCTGAGTTTTGCTTTATTTACAACAAAGGTTGAAAATAAAACAAATTTTGCCGTATTTCCCATTGCTTATTTATACTATTTGTAAAAAAAAAACAGTTTACTGACAGAAGGAAAAAGAACTTTGTTTATTCCAAAAATACAATTAAACCAAGGCACATTGAACAGGTAATATCAGTATAGCAGCTGATTTGATTTTTTTCAAATTATTTGTTCTCGAAAATGTCAAATATTTTACATTTCTTCTCACAAAAATTCTAAATTGTTAAAATCTATTTGCATGTGAAACATTTTCCATACAAAACCAGCGATTAAATAGCAATAAGCGTCCAGCAAAAAAAATATGCAAATACTGACGCGCTAAATATTGAACATGTAGCATTCATGCGCGATCCATCAATCCATCAATATGGATCGCGATCCAAATATCGTGATAATTACTGACCGTGGGACAGAGCCCTTTGGGTAAGCGTATTACGGGTGATGGCAGCCCTGCACTTAATAAAAGCAATTGGCAACGTTGAACATAGGCGATTTCCATGACGTAGTTACAGTATTTCAACACGACTTAAGGTGAGTGTAAGTATTATCTGCGCGTAAACAGCAAATCTATTATGACATTGGAAGGAAATCTAATTAAATTCAAAAAACCACCCATTGAAATGTTAACAGTGTAGCAGTTTAGATGGACACTAGGTTTTTCTTAAAATTTTAACAAGCATTAAGTCAGTTCCAGGCATGGGCGTAGCCAGGTAGGGGCAGGGGGGTGCTCGAGCCCCCCCCCTAACTTTCAAATTTTCCTTATATATATATAAAATAGTACCCTGAAATGCCAGCTTAATAGGGTCGAGCCCCCCCCCCCTAAATTTCATTCTGACTACGCCGATGGTTCCAGGTATTTCAGGATTTCCAGGTTTCATTTTTTCAATTTAAATTTTTTACCTTTTTCTTATTTCGCATGGCACGCTTTGATTTAGAAGAAAAAAATCAGAACAGTTTTTGTCACCTTCGATACCAGAAGCAACAACAAAATACAGGCAAATGTTGTTTTTGCTCAAATGCTCTAAACCTGTTTGATAGGCCTTGAATTAAACAAAAAATGTGATATAATTCATATGAATAATAAAACGGCTTTCTCGCTTTATTTTCTGACATTCGGCTGCCTTATAGTCACATTTTATAGGCAAATTTTCAAATAAAGCAGTGGTACCTGGTAAATTCCACTATGGGTGGGATGCAGCATGCAATAACACCATACACAATAATTCCCATTACTTGGCCATTAAAAAGCAGTTTCAGAAGTGAACTAGTGTTATTTTATCATTTTTCCTTTTCCTAAACGGTTATAATGCCACCAGTATATAATTGCGAAAGTAGGAGACGGGCGGGGGACGCCAGCGCGACGACGAACGTGGCGCGGCGCGGCGTGGGGTGTCGCGCGAACGCGGACCGCCGCGACGCCAGGCACTTTCAAAATTGTATACTTACAAATCCGTCCATTTAACTTGTTCATGTACTACTTTTTGTCAAATGTAACTGGGTGACTACCTACATATGTGCACTAGTTTGCTTTATTACTCAAATTGTTAAGTATAAAAGTTGGTCTTATTGCTCAACGAGAAATGAAATAAAGCAACTTTGTGTTATTTCACATTCAATTGGGAAATAACACAAATTTGCGTTATTGCCGTTTGTGTTATTTCACCCCCCCCTCTACTTATATGTAAACCTAGTATTACATTGAACAAAAAGCACAAAAGCAGCAGTAGTCGTTGTTGAGATACCAGGATCAGGAATAAAAACAAAAGTGATTTTCAAGAAAAGTAATTCATTTATTTTAATCTTATAATTATTATAAAGTTAGAAAACATTTTCATAATTATAAAGTTAGAAAACATATTCACGGCCGTAGAGCAACTGCTTTACATTTTTTGTTGCTTGTCGCAGCATACCTATAGTTTCATATTTACTACAATACTAATTTGTGTGGCTTTACATTTGTGTAGTGTCAGCTAATGTCAATTGGCTCTCATTACTTTACGTATTTATGTTAAGGTGTACATACAATATGAATGTATACAATACAACACCCCTCCTTACATTAATATTGTTCACCTTTTAAATCTTAACTTATTACTATTTTACAAGTCAACAGTTTTTCTTCGTATTTCAATTATTAATAAATTTACCAAATTTTTTTAAATTAAATTTAAAGATTCTCTATTTTTTACAAACTTTGCTTTATCCAGACTTTTAGTTAAAAAATCTGCCAGATTATACTCGGAATCAATCTTGACAATGTCGATTAAACCATCTTCATAATTCTCGTGCTTAGAGTTTTTTGTGAAGTTCCCAAACTTTCCAATTGCTATTGCACCTGAGTTATCTTCAAAAATGTTTATTGGTTTTTCTAATTTCAATTTGAAAGCATCATTTCACAAATTTCTTACAAAAAGTACTTCAGTTACTGCTTCTGACATTGCAGTATACTCAGCGAATGTTGAACATTTAGTTATTATATTTTGTTTATGTGTTTTCCAAAAAAATAAATTCCCATACATTCTGATAATGAAGCCCTTTGTTGATTTCCTATCAATATTGTCTCCTTCAGAATCAACCATGCAGTCAAGTATTCTACCTTTTAAATTGTCAAAGTACGTTAATTTTAAATTTTTTGTTTTATATAAGTATTTTAGCACCCTTAACGCATACTTGAAATGAGTTTCATTATAACAACTTTGGAATCTACTTAAATAATTTACACTATAGGCAATGTCCGGCCTCGTACCGCTATTAATGTACAATAACTGACCTATCAAATTTCTATATTTTATTCTTTCATTCGTCTCACTAGATTGCTGTAACTTTAGTTTACTTTCCATAGGGGTATCATACAACCTTGTATTTTCTAAATTATATTTTAGCGCTAAAGACTCGATATACCTTGTTCGACTTAAGGTCATTTTGCTTTTATCAATAATGTAATTTATATCTGTGCCTGTATAATTAGTAACGTTGCCCAAGTCTTTCATTGCGAAATTTTTCATTAAATTTTCTTTTATATTTTTGATTTTATTTCTGTTTTTGCAACAAATCAACATGTCATCCACAAATATCAAAATGTATATTGGATCTTTGTTTTGATCTTTAACGTACAGACAATAATCTTAATTTTTTCGTACGAAGCCTAATTCTTTCATAAATTTGTTTAGATACTCATACCAAGCTCTTGGACTTTCTCCTAAACGACGATATGGACGTTAATTGATACATGCCAGAGAAGCGCAGCGAGTATGATCAAACTGAATATATCCCACTCACCATCCATAATTTGTTCTACTTATATGCATTCATATTTACCGAAATGCCCCCGAACGTCATATCCACCCTAATTAAGAGTGCGCATGTACTTACATGCGCACATTAATAAACTTAAAGAGGAAAAAAAGTACAAAATAAAAAGATGTTTCTNGAAAATTGTTGAAATCGGACTAAAATTGAGGCCGCTTTTCATATAACGGTAAATTTCAGATATGCTTGAAATTTCAATATTTCGAAATTTAAGGACGCTAATTTACTTAAAATGTATACACCCCGGCTTATCATGTAGCGGTAGCTTTCGGAAAGGTGGAAAACATATATTTAATACTTGCGCCGGGTATTTAATGTTCGGCACCGCCCGAACTTAGACTTTCTTACTTGTTTCCATTTAAAGTATATTAGAGAAATTAATGAAATATATACATACATACTTATGTATTTTTTTGTTTCGAATTTTATTCAAAAGAAATTTTTTTGTAAAAAGAATTTAGAAATAAAATATTGTCAACGCCAGCTACCAGCTGTTGTCTTCGCGAATTTCTAAGTTTTAAGGCAAAACCTCAAAAATGTGGTTAAATTTTTATAGATACATTTGAAATTGCTGATCTCAAGGACAGCACGCAATACCATGCCACACACTTAAAAAATTGTGAACATGAAAAAATGTACTACCAGTTATTGTTTTCGCGAGTTTTCGCTATCCAAGACCTAAGTTTTAAAGCAAAACCGCAAAAATGTGGGTAAATTTTCATAGATACATTTGCAATTCCTGATCTAAAGGACACTACTCAAAACATATATAGTCATACCTTAAAAAAATAGTGCACATGAAACAATGTACTGCTTTTGTTTTTGCGATCCAAGCCCGAAGTTTTAAAGGAATAGAGTAAACATTAGTTTAAGCATGCCAAACGGATGATTACATCACTTAAATATATGTATGTATGAATTTTATGTTAGATAGGTATGTACGTTGCTGGGTTTATGACCATGTATACTAATTTTTTGGAACTCGTAATATTATTGTTTCATTGTTACCGTTTGTGCGAATCCCCTGAGCAATCAGTAAATATTTTATGTTTACATACATATTTATAATAGTATTTAGAAGTAATCCTTCAGCCTCTGGTTATGCGCTTAAATAAAGAAAGTGCTCTAAAAATTTCTTTCTTAAAAAATACATATATAAATATTGTATAAGTACATATATAAGTATGTACATATGTACCAGAGAACAGCTTTGAGTATGATCGAGCCTTTTTGATCACACTCACTAAAAATCAAGCACAAGCGAACGCCACACTCGGCTACTATGTGTTCGATCGAGATACATACCCGACAGCTGCTTTGGTTACGAACGAGTCTGTTCGATCACCCTCGCTATAAATTGAGCACAAGCGAACACCACACTCGGACACCCACAGCTAACCCGAAAATTTGTGTAACAATGAAACGGACACCCGAACATTGCGATAAAATGCAGGACAACAAAGAAATTTACGCTGAAGGTAACTGGCGCCAATATGTTCCCACAAAGCATACGAAAATGTTGTTGCTTTGTGCTTGTGCATACGCAATGAAAAAATTAGAAGCGAAGTAGACAAAAATGTGTTTGCATCTATTTCGTATAGTTTCGCGTGGAAAGCTGTGTGTGTATATATTAGAACACAGCCNATATGTACATATGAATAAACGATCACCAAAATACATACATACATACACATGCATGTATAAGCAAACGCAGTTTTAACATGCGTTGGTAAAAACAACCACCATCTGCATAGCAATATCCTAACTAGTTGGCGGAAGCGGCATTTACAAATTTCGGGTTGAGTGGAATGATTCCACCCAAGCAAGGAATATTGTGGATCAAACTCCGTTGAGCTGAGGATCAAACTTGTAGGGGATGGTATGAGTATGATGAGGGCATCGTATTCATATGGAGGGCAACTTGTGCACATAAATCAATGTCGTTGTGCATATGCGTACATCAGAGGGGTGGCGTTTCGCTGATTTAGACGTACTTATATGCAAAAAATGCTGAGTAGCGGGGAACCTCAAAATAGGCACTCTTTGCTGATCACTGTTACATAAATATGTATACATGCATATACGAACCAATGTAGGCGTTTATTCTCTGTGGGGAAAATCTCTAGTTCTGAACTACTAGTTCGCGATAAATCTCTTTTGCAGGCAAACAACTGGCGAATTTAACACGGCAATGTCAGAGGAAATGGAAATTTTGCCCCGCGGCATTACCTTTTCAATAGTTCAGAACCAGTCCTAAAATCGACAGATTGGATCTAGTTCGCTTTGAACCCAGTTTTCTATAGTGCCGAACCAGTTATAAAATCGACAGACAAAAAAGTAACAAGATGTTTTCAAACAGTCTTTTTGGTTTTACCATGTTAGCGGTTTTTAATTATTTGCAAAGAAATCTGAAATCAAATTTGTTTGAATTGAAATTGGGAATTTGAAAACATGTTTATATATTCTTTTGTAAATTTAATCACAAAATTTAAGTCAGCTTGTGGTCAGTTCTTCAAATTATTGTTTTTCTGCTCCTTATTGACCGCAAATGTCGAAAAATTAAAACGCTAATTTATTTCGTCAAATTAGTATTATATTTAGTTATGTATGCATTTCGGTTGACAGCTGATCAACCATCATCAGCGCGCGACTACTGAGCACTAATCAAAATAGACAAATAGATAATAATAGATAATAATAATAATAATAGATGTTTATATACCTTTTTCTGTAGCTGAATTCGCAGAGGTCCTTGCTGTTATTAGTTAGATTCCAGAAGGTCCCAAAATGTTAAAATGTTAACACAAATTTTAGTTTTGTATTAGGGCGGTTCCACCGTCACGGGTTGGACATTTGTACAAAAAAAATTTTCTTTCTTGCTTAAATTCAAGTATAAAGTACTCAACAATTCTACATTTTGGTAAAGCTACACCACACAATTGACTATTGTATGAGTTATTACGAAATACGAAAAAAATTCCAGCTTACTTTTATATGGAAAAAATCTGATTTATTTCTTCTGTCACGGATGGGACAAAAAAAAACATGCTTTTTGGAGCAGATATATTTTTTGGAAACTCTGCGAATTTATTTCACTTTTCTGTGTGAACTTGATGTCTTATAATAAAACAAAGAACCACGAATACTAACTAAGGAAAAACTTACACAGAAATTATTGTTTTATTATAAAAAATCCGAAATTCCTCTGTCACGGGTGGGACAACGTTTGTCACGAGTAGGACACGTACGAATTTTTATATGAAAAGGAGCTTTTAGTGTGGTCCATATATAAAGATTAGTTATTAAAAAATATAAGAAGCCAAGTAGAGGTTAAATTCACACTCATTTTATTTTAGGATGGTGCCTTTTATATAGAAGAAAATGCTTGATATTTTCAGTTTTATCTACTTAAATATAATGGACTACAAAACTGCATACCTAAAAATTTTGAACAAAAAGTTTAAAAGTTTTGGGTGTAACTGTTAAAGTTTTTTGAAGTTTGAAATATAGATTTATGTGGTTACGGTTAGGTAATGTGCTTATTTTATATAAAAAAAAAAACTATAAACATTAGGTTAACAAAATAAAAAACCAAAACTGGTAAATATGTAACTTAACTTAATCAGCTGACCACAAGGGTATATAGATAATGGACGAGTCCGCGCATCCGCTCCTTCTCCCCTGCGTCCACCTCAACAAACAAATAAAGCTTATCAGCCCTGTAAACCTACCTCTGACCACTGTCCCACACATAGCTGCCACGGGTGGGACATGCTTCTCTGTTGAATTATTCTTATCTAACTACGTGGAAACTACAATGTAATTGTTGTAAATATTTGCAATTAATGTCTAACATTATGTAACAAACACGAAACACAACCTTTAATTAAATATAACAACTTTTAGCTTTTTTTGTCGCGGGTGGGACAAGACCAATACTGCTTAATAATAACTCATAATATAGATAAAGCAGTCACACAAGTTAATATATAACGCAATTTTATTAAAACCAAACGCTTGAATTATGAATCGCAAATTATTTGACAGTGAATTCAACACAACCTACTTTAAACTCAATCAAAAAATTTACTTAGAACTTGATTATAAAACGTAAAAAAGGTAATAAAAATGCATTTAAAGCTTTAATTTGTTATTTTTTGGTTGATCCAAGATTTTTACAAATGTCTCGTCCACACGTTTGTTAGTTTTATAAAGAAAATAATTTTCGCACTGAGGTTCACTTTCCCATGGAATCTCCCACTACCAAACTATGAAAAGGCATCTGAGAAGTGCAGACTGAAAAGGTATTTGAACGAAAAACCCGTCAAGCAGCAAAAATCTATTTAATGTAAACAAGCCCCCCGCTGCATTCCTTTTTCGATGGTTCCGAACTAGCTCAAAATTCGCCATATGAGATCTAGTTCGTACTGCCTCCCTTTTTCTCTAGTTTCAAACCAGTCCTAAATTCGTGATTTTAGATATAGATTTCTAAAAATAAAATTGTTTTTAAAAAGTATCACATCTTCGTGCTTTTGAAGNCTTAATCAGCTGACCACAAGGGTATATAGATAATGGACGAGTCCGCGCATCCGCTCCTTCTCCCCTGCGTCCACCTCAACAAACAAATAAAGCTTATCAGCCCTGTAAACCTACCTCTGACCACTGTCCCACACATAGCTGCCACGGGTGGGACATGCTTCTCTGTTGAATTATTCTTATCTAACTACGTGGAAACTACAATGTAATTGTTGTAAATATTTGCAATTAATGTCTAACATTATGTAACAAACACGAAACACAACCTTTAATTAAATATAACAACTTTTAGCTTTTTTTGTCGCGGGTGGGACAAGACCAATACTGCTTAATAATAACTCATAATATAGATAAAGCAGTCACACAAGTTAATATATAACGCAATTTTATTAAAACCAAACGCTTGAATTATGAATCGCAAATTATTTGACAGTGAATTCAACACAACCTACTTTAAACTCAATCAAAAAATTTACTTAGAACTTGATTATAAAACGTAAAAAAGGTAATAAAAATGCATTTAAAGCTTTAATTTGTTATTTTTTGGTTGATCCAAGATTTTTACAAATGTCTCGTCCACACGTTTGTTAGTTTTATAAAGAAAATAATTTTCGCACTGAGGTTCACTTTCCCATGGAATCTCCCACTACCAAACTATGAAAAGGCATCTGAGAAGTGCAGACTGAAAAGGTATTTGAACGAAAAACCCGTCAAGCAGCAAAAATCTATTTAATGTAAACAAGCCCCCCGCTGCATTCCTTTTTCGATGGTTCCGAACTAGCTCAAAATTCGCCATATGAGATCTAGTTCGTACTGCCTCCCTTTTTCTCTAGTTTCAAACCAGTCCTAAATTCGTGATTTTAGATATAGATTTCTAAAAATAAAATTGTTTTTAAAAAGTATCACATCTTCGTGCTTTTGAAGTGGTGGCGATCTAGTTACTATCGGACTGGTTCGTTTTTGACGATAAAGATCTAGTACGGAACTGCAAATTTGGTTCACCAGTTCGGGGTTTCCCTACAGGGTTAAAGTACATATACATTTGTACACACATATTCACTTGCATTTAAAGAACATATTTTCGAACACTTGTTTTTCGACACAATAAGTTAAATCTATTATTCGTGCTTTATCTGCTCCAACTGTTACTTAGTTAGTGCGGTTGTCAGTCAAGTTATCTGCGACAGTGTGTTAAACTTTATTGCATTAATAAAGTTATAAGCACACAAACAATTCATACCTATAAATATGTGTGCACGTACACTGGCGGTCAAAAATGGATGTATTGTGTTTTTTGTAATATTTACTATGTTTTTCAAGCATACAACCTTTTTTCATTCTTTAAATTAATATTGTTCATGTTGTATATTTTTTAAATCAATATTGTTCATGCATAGAAAGATTCAACAAATTTTCATAAAAAAATTTTACTTAATCATAATTTTCAAAAATTATTTGGGTATGGGCTACATACAACTGTTTTTTATGGCAGAAATAAACTCGGAGGTTTGTCATTGCCTGCCGAGGAGCGACCGCTGTTCGAAAAAAATTGGTTATGTTTAATTTTTTGATGTTGGTCCGAAAATGGGCTTGAGCCCAGGCCCTGAGGAATGGTAGTGTGCACTGCTGACCACTGAACCACAGCGGCTGACTTGTAGTTTATTATACTAAAATTTAGCAGGCCCTAAAACTGATAATGATAACATTTTGGCGTTTATGCTTTTGGTAAGTGTTTAACCGATCCTCTCCTTCAATTTGTGGTGAGCGCACTAATGTTATAACACAAGTGGAGGGACTTACAATTTTACGCCGCTTTCGAAAGGCTAATGGTTTTACTGAGAAGCTTTTTCAACGCACGAAAACCTACACTCGGAGGCTTTCCTTTACCTGCCAAGGCGACCACTATTAAAAAAAAACTTTTTTATATACTGCATAACCAAACATTTTCTAAAGATTCGAATTAAAAAGTCAAGCATTTAATCAAGGTTTGTTGAACTTTTTCTAAATTCTGTATTAAGTTTGAGAGTTTACTTACATGGTTTTGGCTAGTGCATGAACAATATTGCTATAAAATATAACAAAAATATGCTAGCTTGAAAAACATTGAAAATAAAACACCACTCATCCAGTTCTGTCCGCAAGTGTACATCTATGTACATACACATGTATATACACCTATTTAGTCTCTATGGTCATGCTTCCATAGCTTCGCATTTAGACAACATTTATCTTTAAGAATATGAACGCCCCGATACGATCGATTCTTGTCAAAATTTTCAGCACGGCTATAAATTTCTTCGATACGCCGAAAAGTTGTTCTAAAGTCATAAATTTCTATTCACTCAAATACGAAAATGTCAATACAACAACCAACAGTGCACCTAAGCGGTGCCTTAAGCAATATGTACTAAGATGTGCTACATTTGGCGCTAGTATGTGGCAAAACAATTAGGTTAAAATAACAACACAACCGAATACATACATGCCAATGACAATTGCAATAAAAGTTTACAATATCGATTTCAAATGTAGCTAAAAAAATTGTGTTTGATAAATAATTATTCGGTTAAACGGCCAGGTAAAAAATTAAAAGTGTTGCGGGGGAGGAGAAGATGGTAGAATTTGCTGAAATTTTATTAATTGGAATACTTTCCAGCTAATTTTCCACCGAGTTGCAACTTGAATATTATAGTGCAATAGGCCATTGCCGTTCTTCTCAGTATGGACTTACAGTGGGAAGTAGGTTCCATTGCTGTTGTTGATTTATCTTTAAAGAAAACTTAAAAATGGCTTGGAAATATGAAATATTAAATCACGTTTATCACTTTGCGCACATAAAGAGGAAAAAGCGACTTTAAGAGCAGATTGCAACAAAACGGTAAATTTTCGGACAAGAATTTGATTACATAGTGAAGTATAATTTTATCTACTTTCATTTGGCACTAAAAACTTCTTTGTACTTTGCAATTAATTTTTTGCATTAATCTCCGATATCGATACCATTGCCCCATTGTGCGTCGCGTGTAAAAATTGACCAGTGAATAGACCAGGAGCGCTTCGGATGATTACCCGCCAAAAAGTTGTTGAGGTCAACTTTCTATTGTCAATTTCAATATATGTATAAATTTAAACTCCTGCGCAATTCCATTTAAAGGGCCTAACAAGACATCCGATCGCCGCGCAAATACTTTCCCTCCTTTACTCTCATCGTTCGGGTCAAGTGTGAGTAAGCATAAACCAGTTTCTGCAAGCGTACGTAAACTACCGATCAATAGCAAGACGCGTAGAG
>NW_016157150.1:465138-498188 GCF_001687245.7 Rhagoletis zephyria | reverse complement strand
ATTTCCATATTCTATTTTTACTCTTTCAATTTCACTGACCAGCGCTGCAAACGATATCAACTAGTAGGCTAACAACCAGAATTGAAATTTAATACGCAAGTACTTACCGTACTACAAGTATACAGATAGTAGATTTGCTACTCCCTTTTGGCAGCAGCAAATATCTCTCGTACGCGATGAGAGAAAGTAGAGTACGTACTTTGGTGGAGTAATAGCAAGTACGTCAAGTATTTACTCTCTCAACGCCAAGTAGTGTATGTATGCGGAAAAAGAGTAACAAGGTGTTGGGAGTAGAGTACAAAGCAAGGAGTACTTATTGAATGAAATGCGGCAAATACACTTGCGCTGGACTCTAATATAAATGTGTAGAAGTACTAGACCTGGCAGTCTGGTACTACTCAGCCTTGTTTTTAATTGGTAAAGGGTTGAAACCAGGGTTCGGAAATATTCGTTTATGAACGTTCGCGAACATGTATTTATGATTTTATACGTGAAGATGAACGTATCAAATATTCTGTATTGATTCTCCTTCGCGAACGAGAAGCATAAAACAAGTCCAGATCGTTCGCGTTCGCGCATGATAGGTAGAACAAATTTTCGCTGTTGTTCGAACGCGAATGTATTGGTATACCAAATAGCGTGCGTTCATATATGTCGTTCTCGTTCATAAGTGAATGTAAATGCTGCGCCAAACATTCGCGGAAAGTTGGTGGGGCTATAGATACTATTCTGTGCGAAGGCAATTTGGTTAGTTGCATAAGATTTGCACTGTTCATTCGATTTTCAAAAATAAGGTGTCAAATGAAAGGTCTTGGCCTCTAGATGGGCAGTAGGGATATACTTTTTTAATAGGGTTGTCACCTGCGTTTAAAATTATGATATTTACACCATTCTCCCGATTTTCAGAAATGAGGTGTCAAATGAAAGGGCTTGGCCTGTGGATGTGCAGTAAGGATATATTTTTTAATAGGGTTGCCACCTGCTTTTAAAAATATAATATTTACACCGTTCTCCCGATTTTCAAAAATGAGGTGTGAAATGAAAGGGCCTGACCTCTGGACGTGCAGTAAGGATATATTTTGTGAACAGGGTTGCCACCTGCGTTTAAAGATATGATATTTAAAGCGATCTCCCGATTTTCAAAAATGAGGTGTCAGATGAGGGGGCTTGGCCTCTAGATGTGCAGAAAGGACACATTTTTTTGATAGGATTGCCAAAATTATAAAATCTGTGCGGTTCTTTGGACTAAAAAAATAAGGTGTGAAATGAAAGGGCTGGGCCTGAAGACGTACAGTAAGGATTTATTTTTTGAACAGAGTTGCCGCCTGTCTACAATATTATAATATTTACATCCTTCGCATGATTTTCAAAAGTGAGGTATCAAATGAAAGTGCCTGGCCTTTAGAAGTGCACCAAGGCTTTTATTTTTGAATAGGGTTGCCTTCTGTTAAAGAGTTATAATTATTACACCGTTTGCCCGGTTTTAAGAAACGTTTTATTTCAAAATACTAAATACTACTTCTAATAATTTTGAGGGGTGTGCTCAAAACGATATCTACAGGCAGAACCACAACTATTGTTTTTGAATAACATTTTTCCTTATAGATTTCTGGGAAATACTATCGATCATCATTTAACGAAGATGCTTTTCATTTTTGTTACAGGTCAGCACATTTCAGCAAGTCTAAAGATTTGTCTAATATAAATAGAGTAGGTAGGTAGAAGTAAAAAACAGAGACTTATTAATTATTATTCGCGTATATAATTATTAATTATTACTCGCGTATATAAGGCACATACAATAATAATAATAGTAAGCTGTGTTTTGTAAAAGAAGATTATTATATTAAAAAAAAAATAACTAGATAAAAATGGGAAAAATTAAATTTAATTTAGAAAGATATGTGAAGTATGAAGAAAGCAGTAAGAAAAGCAAAAGCCTCATAGAAACTTGCAAACGTGAATTAAGTGAAAAGTCAGCAGCAAATATGAGACGACATTACAAACTTGTACACAAAACTGACATAATGGATAATAGTGATGGAAGTGATAGTGATATCAGTAGTAAAATACAACGAAAAACGGTTACCAAATTAAACTGTTCATTAAATAAAGCCGGATTTTTAAGATGCTGCATGGGATTGATAACTAAAAACAATATTCCTTTTAGAATATTTGACGACGAGGAGTTAATGGAAGTTGTACTAGCCATACCTGCAACACAAATTTCTGTTGAAAGAGCGTTCAGTGCACTTTCAATAATATTAACTAAACTTCGAACAAAACTTTCAAAGAAATCCCTGTCATATTTGTTAATTACAAAATAAACTTTGAGCTCCTAAATTTTTGAACACTAGATGTTGAAGATAGCAACTAAGCAAAACTATTTGTTTTTATCATAAAAATGAATTATCTTTATAAAATATGAATAATTTTTATGAAATAAAATATGAATTATCTTTATGAATTTTAATTTAAGTAATTTCATGTACATATATATATATATATTTACGAATACATAAATGTAAGTGCGGAAAAATCGGGAGAACGGTATAAATATCATATTTTTAAACGCAGGTGGCAACCCTATTAAAAAATATATCCTTTCTGCACATCTAGAGGCCAAGCCTTTTCATTCGACACCTCTTTTGTGAAAATCGGGAGATCGGTGTATATATCATATTTTTAAGCACAGGTGGCAACCCCATTAAAAAAATATTGTCGTTTGAAGTGCAAAACCGCTTATCAACAAAATGCAAAACCGTGGTGAGTGGATATTTCCGAACCCTGGTTGAAACACTTCTTTTGAAATAGCGTTAGAAGTTTGAAGTGTGGCCAGAATGCAGAAAAGCTTGTTAATTAATGGAAAGCATATTCATCGCAATTACCAAGAACTTCACGTTGAACACAGGAGTGGGTATTTGTTTAAAAATCAGTCAAATGTTGGATTTATCGTCTTTGATGAAAGTATCTTTAAACATATTTTTTCTCAAGCTATATAACCGATTTGTCAGTTTGCAGCCTTAAAAATCCCCACTGATACTTGATCTTTGATGGCCGTGAAATGGAATATAGCCTTTGAATAAAATGTTTTTCATTTTTAGGTTCTTTTTGGACTAATTTTAAAATAAAATCGGCACACAAACAATTAATTTTTAAGCAGAAAACAAACACTGACTTCAATTCTCATATAAAAATTTAGGAGTATCGTTAATTTCTTCATGATCCAATGATGCGATCTAAACCAAATTAGTAGAATTATAGAAATGGACTAACGTGGTCTAAAGTTATGCGGTAACATATCGTCGTTTAGAGTACAAAACCGCGTATCGTCATTCTGCAAAACCGCGTAACTGACTTTGGCTGCCAAAAATTGGATTTGCTCCCACAAGCTCTTGGCTCAATCCTTATCCATTCGTCCTGAAATATACTAGCCAGAAATGCGATTGCTGTATAAAAAAGAGAACCATTTTGAAATATGAGTGTTTTTGCTCTCTAGAAAATAATTTACATAATTCACATACGCGGTTTTGCATTTTGCTGATACGCGGTTTTGCATTTTGTTGATACGCGGTTTTGCACTTTAAACGAATATATATATATATATATAAAATATTCCGACGAATTGATAACCTTCTGCTTTTTTGAAGTCGGTTAAAAAAGGAACCATCCTCTTTAATTTTAAACCATGTTTTCAAAAAAAAATTATTTTTAAATAAAATTATTATTAGAAATGAAAAACATTAATTTTATGATTATTCTATTATATGTACGTAAGATAGATATTAATGAAATTTTAAAAGATTCTTTGGCAAAATTTTCAAAATCTGGTTTTACGTCAGTTGAAGCCGTTCGTAACAGTAAAAAATGTCCAACAGCAAAATTCATCTATGCTGTCACAAGAGGAAAATATCCAAAATATTTAGTACACAGAACAGAAAATTTGCAGAAACTGCAAGTGATACGAACAGGTGATAGACATTTTAGACATAAAAATGAAACCGTAAGAAAACAAATCCTGAATTCTTATCCTGGCACAGTCCACTGACTAAACGAATAATTACTTACTTGTCACAAGTTTAATTAGTCGCATTTTACTATTTTAACTTCCAAACCATCAAATTCGATTTTAGGATTTGCGTAAATTCCAACCAGCTGTTTTTGATTAGCTGTTTTCTTGTTGGCAAATTGCAGTTTGCAAAAATTTTTCCACCAGAAACTAGCAGATTTCCCTCAAAATGAAATGCCATTTTGATCTTTCAATTTCCCCTACTTTGCAAGTTTTTTGCGTACACGAACACAAAAAGCTGATAGTTTTTATAACTTACAATGATTATCAGGTACGCGAATGCAACTAATTGCGAGCAGTATTTTGACTTACGAATTGTAGAGTACAAAGACTCACAGTTATACCTATATTTTATTTTTATATTTTAAATCTGATACTTGATGCCGGAATTCTGGTACTTGTTGCCGGAATTCAAGCAATCACAAAGCTTTATGTTGCATTTCCAGTGCCTTATTTTCTTTTCATTCCACAAACTCTAACTCTTCTTCGCTTTTCTTAAAAAGGAGTATTTCAGATATTGTAAATTTATCCTCAATTATTTTACATAAAAAAGGTTTATGGAGTACTCAAACGTACATTTAAATAATTTCAGATCGGCAAATATTTCTTCAAAATCTGCTTTTAAATCATGTGCAATATTTTTTTTCTAGCCATAGAAAATTATGAAATATTCTTTTTTTGAGATCATGAATAAAAAGACGTAGTTTACCTTTGCAAGACGTAGTTTAGCTTCAAAACTTTAAATAATTTTCGACAAATCAAAAACATTTTTATTCTCTCCTTGTAGAGACCAATTCAAGTTTTGCAAATGTTCCATCATATCGGTAAAGAACATTAGGTCAGAAAGCCAATTCTAGCCATAGAAAATAATGAAATATTCTTTTTTTGAGATCATGAATAAAAATACGTAGTTTAGCTTTGCAAGACGTAGTTTAGCTTCAAAACTTTAAATAATTTGCGACAAATCAAAAACATTTTTATTCTCTCCTTGTAGAGACAAATTCAAGTTTTGAAAATGTTCCATCATATCGGTAAAGAACATTAAGTCAGAAAGCCAATTTTCATTCTCCAATTGCGATGAGCTGTATGAGCTTTACAACGATATGGACATAGTGCAGCGAATTAAAATACAGCGGCTCCGCTGGCTTGGCCATGTCGTTCGAATGGACACCGACGCTCCAGCTCTGAAAGTATTCAACTCGGAACCCGCTGGTGGTAGCAGAGGAAGAGGTAGGCCCCCACTGCGATGGAAAGATCACGTGGAGAAGGACTTGGCTCCACTTTGCGTTTCCAATTGGCGTCAGTTGGAGGAGAAACGACTGGCGTGCTTTACTGAACTCGGCCAAAATCGCTTAAGCGCCAAAAAAAGAAAGAAGAAATTGCGGGTAATGTTCCGATCTCAATTTGCGTGTGTGTATATAAAAGGACTAAAATAAAAAAAAAAAACACACAATGGAAAAGAACGCCCAGCAAAGAAATATGTATTTTAAAAATTAAAAAGAGCCAACATGTTCTAAGCAAAGAGAAAGTAAAAAGAGCCGCACTTTGCTACGCAAACAGCCGCATTTGGCTCAAAGAGCCGCGTTTGCTCACCGTTGTAACAGGCCAACCTAATATTCACGCACGCCGGCAGTTTACTGTTAAAAATTTCTCATACACATACAACTTGTATGGGATCAACCAAAATTTACCGGCGTGCGTAAAAAGCTAACTCAAATTCCAAGATTTGTGTTGCGTGACATTTCGATTTGACGTTTGTGCTCATTTGACATTTTGGCGCGACTATGAATTAAAATTTTGGAACAAATGGAGAATAGCTCCGATTCTCAAATAAAAAAAATAAATATTGGAGTCGATAGAGATGATCGAGCTGAACATAACGGTATATTTATTTCTTGCGGCAACAACTGCAGAAGTTATTAAGAGTCAAAGTTCAAATTAAACACTTCCTTAAATCAAAATTTTTTGAAAACGAATGCATGGATTTTAAAAATTTTGATCTCATTTGATAGGAAATTGATTCCCTTTAATTTGATGTGAATATAGTCCTCCCTAAGTGGAAGTTTCCTTTCTGTGTTGCCGCAGAAGAGAAGCGGAATTCCTTTCTGCGTACATTAATTAGATATTTGTGAAAACTAAACAAGGTGTATATAAAGTATGTATATCAAATTAAAGGGAACTAAATTTCCTATCGATTGATTTTCTAAATTTTTCCCATTTTCTTGGTGAAAATTCGAAACGAAAATTTATTTGTAATTTTTCTCAATGATGGTCATTTTTAATATTGTTTTTAGCCATCTTAATCGAAAGATCAGCTTTTTTTTTTAATAGAAATCATTAAGATAACAAAGGGCCTTTTTTATTTTTCCGAGTAATAAAACGTTTTACAGTGCGCTATTGACATATATATATTTCTGATTAAAAATTAGACTTAATAAATTTTACTACATTCATCTATTTTTTTTAGTATTTCCTTGACGTTTTTCCGGGGTTGAGTTAAAGTTTTGTTAAGATTTGTTTATAAAAAGCAAGAAAAGGGAAAAAATAATAAGCCGTCCTCCCAATTTCACATTTACAAATTTCCCTGTGCATTCGGTTTCACATCACATATTTGATGCTCCCACTTTTACATGTCCATAAATTTTTGTGATTTGGATCCGCTTGCTTTGTTGTCAGTGAAAGCAAAATTAAATGGAAAAAGGCGTTTAAATGAGTAATTATTTTCCACTGCAGTATATTTTTAAATATTACTAATATTATTTAAATAGAAATTTTTGGGTGCTAGTTTTGACATTTCTGAATTGGTATTTTTAAGTAATTTAGTTAAGTAAATTTTAGTTTTAAAAAGTTCATTGTATACTGTTTTCATGAAAAAAAATGAAAATCTTTTATTTTTCGAGCTTTAAAATACCTGATCTCGTTTTCGAGATATTTGATTCACAAACCACTTAATTTTACACACTGTGCGCCGCCTATCATGACGCTTACCTAACTACTATGATGCATTACATATATACATATATATAGAAAAACGTGCAAATATGATTTTATACAAGTATACACACTAACATACAAAAAGAAAATACTAGGCCCGAACAGTTGTGCATAGCATTTAAAATGCTTTAGAAGGGGCAAATTTGAGTTTCGTTTCGATACCGGAATTTTAGCCTAAAGCATGATCACAAGAAATGAATAAGATACACTATCGGTTAAATTATAAAAAATATGACAATATTAGTGTCAAATAAAAGTTAGTCGGAGGTATTTGAACAGAGACATATTTTCGGGTTGTCATCCTGTCAAAATTTTAAAGTTATTTCACAATATCCATTTTCATAATTTTTCCGTGAGAATACCTTCTCTAGAGAAATTTTTATTAAACATGCAACAGTTTTATTAAACTACATACCAAACGTTTTACTTTTTAGAAAAAAAAGCTTTAAATTTATAAAAAAAAGAAACGTTGAAGCTACAGAAATTTTTTGTAAGTAATCTTGAGAACATACAAATTATACGAGTTTTGACAAACGGCACTAGAAAGTTTAAAACATGTTATAACCCATTTTGAGTTTATACTTTAGTATGAAAATAAGTGTTCAAGAACTTCTTTTATTTTTAGGGATCGAAGACTTTAAAAACAGCTACCTATGATTCTGTTCGGCGCACAGTGCGTAATTTGGGCGATTTAAGGGAAGGAAATCGAAAATCGAAGCTGGTAAAAAAAGTTCTGAACGATATATGTGCGTATGGATGTCTGATATAATAGAAAATCGGTCTTCACTTGTTTGAAGATGAGCGGAAAGAATGCTGACCTTGTTTTTATGAACGATAATCTCCAATTTTCCGGACTTTATCAATCAGTGGTCGTATCCGTAGGAAATGTCCTAACGAGATTCGTTATACACATGTAAATTTAAGTAAAAACATAATTTTGCAATTTTAAACGTCATCCTTACATACCAATTGCGCTCCTTTAGATTTGAAAAAACGGGATTTCACTTTTTTCATATAAGGATATAAATTGCGTGTCGGCGTGTATCAATCGGATGTATTCAGGAACCTTTAATCGATCATCTGTATATCAAGGGCCAATACAGCGTTGCCGAATTGCCGATTTCGTCGTAATTTTGACGTTTTTTTAGCTCAATGACTATTTGACGATTTTTCCCCCATAATGACGATTTTTATACCTTTCATGAGCATGAAATGGTATTATAACTTTGGTCCGATGTTTGTAAGTACCAGAACAAAAAGAGATAGACCCATGAAAATGTATACTTATATGATCAGAACGTCGAGCTGAGTTGATTTAGCCATGTCCGTCTGTCCGTCTGTCCGTCTGTCTGTCTGTTTGTATGCAATCTAGTCTCTCAGTTTTCGAGATATCCGGATCAAATTTGGTAGGTGGGTGTATTTTTATAATGTATTAATCATTTGTCGGAACCGGAAGAATCGGACCACTATAACATATAGCTCCCATACAACTGATTGTTCAGATATGAGATTTTTCATTATAACTTCTCCATTTATGCAGCTACGAACATGAAATTTTGCAATACTTGCACCCATTATCAACAGAATACTTACAGTGAAAATTACAAAGATCGGGTCACTATAACCTATAGCTCCCATACAACTGATTGTTCAGATATAAAATTTTTCGTTATAACTCCTCCATTTATATAGCTAGGACCATGAAATTTTGCGCTATTTCCACTCATTATCAACAGAGAAAATAACAAAGATCGGGTAACTATAACCTGCAGCCCCCATACAACTGATTGTTCAGATATGAGGTCTTTTATCATAACTCCTCCATTTATGCAGCTAGGAACATGAAATTTCGCACCATTTTCACTCATTATTAACAGAATACTTACAGTGAAAATAACAAGGATCGGATGACTACAACATATATCTTCCATACATCTTATTGTTCAGATATGGGATTTTACTGTAAAACTCCTTTATTTGAACAGCTAAAACCGATAAATTTCGTAAGATATTTTATAAATAATAATACAAAGTCTACTGAGAAAATCGTCAAAATCTATGCTGTATAAGCTTTATCTCCTATAGCACTGATTGTTAAGATACCAGTTTTTGCCATATATCTCCTTTATGTACGAAACTAAACCCAATAAATTGTGTTACCGGTTTACATACCGATCACATAGCGGTGAAAATCACTTAGACTGGTGTCATATAAAGCATATCTTCCATACCTCTGATTGTTTAGATTCGATTTTTTATATAAGTATGTAACTCCTCTATCGATGTATGCAGATGTATTCAAAAGCAGTAATCTGTCAAAGTAAAATTTGCAGATGTTCATCAAAGGTATGAAGCCTTCGGCATAGCCGAAGACAGCGCTGCTCTTACTTGTTTATTTTAGTTTTTCCACTAAATCACATATGTACATACATTTGTATGTAAAAAATCTGTTACAGGAAAACGTAATCCAAAGTACAATCATGCATTTATCTAGTTTTGTTCTACAACCGTGCTTTTAGTTATATTAAATTTGTTCTAGAATTGTAACTAAATAGTTAATTTGCACTACTGACACTGTTTTGAAAGAGACAGAAAAGTAGGAGAGGGAATTTGTTCAGTCAAAATTATCTATCAGTTAGTAAATGCTAATGTTGCACTAAGGGTCCTTACATCCATTTTGGTAACTTGCTGGTTGTATTAACTGTGAACGTCCTTTCCGTTTTCTTTTGCTAGTCTGGTAAACTATGTTTATAAACAGCGGATTCGCAGCTTTTTTCCTAAAAAAAATACATTATAACAAAAAATTTAAGAAATTTTACTTACCCAAATGCGTTATGCCTTTCGGCAGCGGGCGCATTTAAAATTGAATAAATGTCGAACAGCTGATTGCAGTTTACCAACTACCAGACAAATTATTAAGCTTCCTTCACAATAATTCGGTAACCGGTACACCGATAATAAAATAATTTTACTCAAACAATATATATATTCCGATCTAAAAATAATGATTTTCAAGAATTCTACAGATTTCTACGAATAGTTGTTTTTTCCCCATATAAAATACATGAAAAAGTTTAAGCGCTTTGAGCACTCTCTATTTTTTTATTTCAAAATTAAAAAAGTAGGAGTATATTTTTTTCGGTTTAACGATCCTAGGGGGTGGCGACATTAAAATTCCAACTTTACTTTTTTACATGCAATTTTGGACCACTCTAGTGTACACTGATTTGTGGCGTGCGCCTTGAGGTTGTCACACAAAGAGGAGGGACCTAAAGTTTTACGCCGACACCGAACGGCGGTTCCCATTGCCCGCCGAGGGGCGACCGATATTGGAAAAATTTTATGTTTTATTTTTTTATGTTGGTCGGAAACTCGGCTCGAACCAGGCCTGCAGAATGATGGTGCGCACCAGGGATGAAAAAGTAGGTACAATTGTACATTTTTCCGACGTTTGATGACTTAAAGGGACATTAGGTACAGTCACTAGATTTTAGGTAAAATCATCTTTTGATCAGATGCATTATTAGTTTTTTTTCTTTACCGTGCTAATATATTTACTTGTAGGTACGGGAGAAGTTTCGCTTTCATTTTGAAGAATAAACAATTCTAGAGAAAAGTGGTCAAAAGGAAGACATACAAAAAAGACTAAAAACTGGCCTTGGTTTGAATTAGATCAGAATAGGCCTTCATTGTCAAATGGAACTAAAAAATGGTATTTGGTTTGCTTAGATCAGAATAGGCCTTCAGGTGTGTACATGCGCTGCTAAGGCGGCTATTTGTAAGTTTTTGGCCCATAATATCATCGATAAAGGTAGGGATAAAGGAAAGAAAGTTGTGTCAAAATAAGTCAAAAAATTTTGTTGTCAAAATATTACATTGTGAAAACCAGCCTTTATTCATCCATACAGCAGTGTCTAGGATGTCTTCAAATTTCATATTTTTAGATGAGAACTACAGCTATTTGACCCATACTCGCTTTTTGATTTCTGGAAATATATTTAAAATGCTTTCGAAGTTACTTACGGCACATTGATTATATTCTCTAGATTTGCTGCACCTATTAAAAGGAATCGAATAAATTAGCCAACTTCCTGTTGTTTTATAAAAAGCTGGATAAAGAAGTATACTTCGCAAAGTGTGTTTTTTGTCTTTTTCGCGAATATTTTTCAGTAGTAAAAATTTGACAAAAACAATGCTTCTCCGATTCCCATTAGACTATAGTCTATAGATATAGGCTCAGTTGAAAAACCTAATCATGTTTAAAGTACATATATCTTTTGTATTCATGTTTTAAATAAAATTTATAAAAAAAAAAACTACAAATGAGAGATGTAACTTTTTTTAGGTACAATCTGTCTCATTTAGGTACATTTATTTTGCGATATTAGGTACAATCTGAAATTTCCATTTTTCATCCCTGGTGCGCACTGCAACACCACAGCAGCCTCCTAGGTCTTAATGCAGGACCCTAAATAAACGAGGTCAAATAAACGTGGTTGTTCTTATAGGAATTAGAGTTGGTCTTGAATAATATAATAATAGATTAGTGCTTACTCATATGTTAGTGTTTTTACCAGCTTCTCATGCGATTTGTGGCGTGCGTTGATGTTGCCAAACAAAGAGGAGGGACCTACAGTCTTACGCCGACTTCGAGCGGCGATTGTATTTTTATGAGAAGTTGTTTTTCATGGCAGAAATACACTCATAGGTTTGACATTGCCTGCCGAGTGCGACCGCTGTATTTTTTTTGTGATATTGCTTTGACCAGGGATTAAACCCAGGCCCTGCGGAGGAGTAGCGCGCACTGATAGCCACTACACCACAATGGCCACCTGGTCTTGAAACCCTCCGCAAATAGCCTAACTTTCTGGTAAAATTTTAGAGCATTTTTCTTGTTGGCCACCATTTTAGTCTCTACGCTATTCAGCTTCTTATATCGGTCCCACATAGATCGCGTTGCGAACAATCGCATTGTAGGCGGAATTTCTTTTCTTTGCACTTTCGTGACATTGACATAGCACCAGCCGCGTGGCTTGGTGGATGTTTTTCAGTCCCTAATCGGACGTTTCGTCGTAAAGGCTGAATGCTCCGATGGTGGAACCAAAAACCCCTTCCCTGCCCGCCCTGAGCGATCCGAGCGCCCATAGAAGACATGCTTGAACTCCTTGTCCTAATCTTCCATTAGGGCGTACGCGAAGATGAGCAAGATGTGTAGAATCTTGCTTTGATGCGGACTGCCTTGCCCCGTCCATCGCATTCTTGGGTAGCGTTGATGTCAGTCTTTTCGTGTATTCCAACGACATGAACAAGCCAGCGGAGCTGCTGTAATTTAATTCGCTGGATATGTCTACGTCTTTGTAAAACTCATACAGCTCATCGTTTCATCGTCAGCGGTACTCGCTGTCGCATACGCGTAAAGGCCCCTAAGTCTTCCGCAAAATCTTTCTCTCGAATCACCCAAGAGCCGCCTAATCGGATGTTGTCATTGTCCATGCGTCTGCGCCATGTACCAGCACGCGCATGATGAGTTACTTATAGAGTGTGCTTTTCGTACGTCGAGAGAAAACTGTACTTTTGAATTGTCCAAAATAGCACTTATTGGCAAGAGTGTTTCTGCGTTGGATTTCCATGCTGACATTATTATTGGTGTTATGCTGGTTCCCAAGTAAACGAGGTACTCTACTTTCTTGAAATTATAGCTGTCAAGAGTGGCGTCAGTGGCAAGGCGCGACTGCGCTGACTGTTTGTTTGAGACAGGAAATACTTCGTCTTGCCTTCGATGACCACCAGACCCAATCGCTTTGCTTCCGTATCCAACTTGGAAAAGACATAACAAACTTAGAGGTTCTTGTTACCGATGATTTCGATGTTATCGGCGTACGCCAGCGATTCCACGCTCTTATAAAAAGTTGTTCCTGAGCGGTTCAGCTCAGCTGGAGCTCTTATTATTTGCTCTTACATCAGATTAAAGAAATCACATCAAAGGGAGTAGGTCTGTCTGAAACCCCGTTTAGTAGCAAACGGATGACTCTTTTATATCTAAAGAACTTTTACAATGTCGACTGAGAACTTTTACAATTCCTTAGAAGTCTCCATGTGAGTTATTTAAAGATAAAAATCGCCTTTTCGTGTCGTCATCTGGGACACAGGAAACATAAAAACTACATACTTAATACGAGTAGAATAGGAGTTTTAATTTCTTAGCAATGAGCTTACATAGTTAGGTATCACATCAATCGATCTAATTAATACATGAAGCACATTTAGTCCCACTTGAAAAAACATCGATCATAAACTAAAAATGATAACATCGCCAATCAAAAAATTGAACAACTTTCTTTAGTTGCGTTTTGGTTTTCACCGAAGAAGACCGAAAAACAAACGCTAATTTAAAATTTAGTGATAACATTTGTATATTTAATTTATGGCATACACCCATTAAAAAGATTTTCACCGATACTTTCGCTCATAAAACACTATCTACAATTAGATATTCGGCAATAAGCCACTCCGTATGGCCTGGGTTCGATCCCTATTCCGAGCAATATCTAAGTTACAAATAGATTTTTCTAACAGTGGTCTCTCCTCGGCAGGCAATGGCAAAGCTCCGACTGTATTTCTGCCTTGAAAAAGCTTTTCATTAAAACCATTCGCTGTTTGGAGGCGAAAATTGTTGGTCCCTTCATTTGTTTTATAACATTACGACGCAGACCTCAAATTGGAGGGGAAGCTCGGCCAAAGACAAAAGGCAATAATGTAAGCGCCAAAGTATTATTATTACTATTAAAGGGAATGGAATGCTTATATTTTTATAAAGATACACACACATAAAATAATATCAATGGGTTGTCTAAGAACAAGCATAGTTAGATAGCCCCATTACATTATAGGCACATACATACTTATGCACTTATTTAGTGGCCTAAATTGGTCTATTGTCACTTGACATGTTTGGCGCATGCGATTTGGTATTTTGGGACTTTGGACATGTGAAAATAAAATTTATTGATCAATGGTTTTTAATTTATAACATGCTATATACATTCATATACATATACACACTAAGCTGTCGGTTACTACATGTTACAGTGTTAAATGATAGTCTACAAAAAATTATAAAGAATTAATTGTATTTGCGTGGATTGTTTATTGTCTGAATTTAACGAACTCAAACCTTCAGACGTAATTGGGGAAAATTTAACACGCTTAATGGACTTAGTTTTGACGTGAAAGGCATTGCCCCAACAAAAATATAATAAGTGTCGTGTAGACAGTATACGAAAGATCGCGTACTTATCAAACAGATTTTCTTATTTTTTATTGTAGTTCTTGGAATATTTTTTATGGAAATTTAATTTTTTAAGTTTATGCAAACTTAAATACTGATGTCGTCAACGTATGTTTCGTAAAACGTATAGAGGCGTTATTTCCGGATTAGGAATGGCAGCGATTAATCATTTGATTAAATTAATCGACTGTTTTTGTCCAATTTACGATTTAATTGTATCGTAGTTTTATGTTTCATTAATCGATTATTAATCGATTAATTGTAAAATAATCGTAAACATATTTTCAAGAAATATGAATTCTGTAGATGTCTAAAATACATCCATCAAACATTCTTTTTTTGCTAGCTCTATCAACTTTACTTGAGCCGAGGCTCACAAAAATTCATTTCAAAGATCCATTAGCATTGGCCTCAGTAGTGAAGTTCTTGCGAAATGAAATAATGTGCGCAGATGTTCTTATGGAATTGGGTAGCGAGTAGTGTTGCCAGATTTTATTTTCAGCCTTAACGGGCAAACGCAACGGACGAAGACAACGGAAGAACTAAGTGCAGAAGGACCTGTCCGCACTTGGGATGAACAACTGGCACAAATCCGCAATGGAGAGAGGCAAATGGCGAAATGTTTTGGTCTCGGTCCAAACCGACAAACGGTTGTGGTGCCAAATAAGAAGAAGAAGAAATAAACAAATATACGTTACGAGAAACACCATTCTGTATTTAGGGATTATTATTTTGACCGCAACTTTAAATGTTTGAAGTATTAAAGTTTTTCAAAAAACCTAAAAATGCAGAAAATATCATTCCGGAGTGGCAGCAAAATCAATGAAAATTTAATTCTTTTAAACATGCTCTTGGGCGTACAAGTTTTGTGATGTACAGCCTGGCTCCCATTTTCTTTTTTAAAATTTCCAAAAAAAATTAGTTTTCATTCACCGTCTCTATACATATGTGGCAAAATTCGCCAAGTGCAGCAGGAAAAAGTTTTATGTCAGCATTTTGTTCAAACTCCAACACATTGTTGCTATTGTTACTGATAACCAACGTGTAAAAGATTTTTTTTTCTGTCGCGGTTTTTAGACATGTTAATTTCAGCTCTTTCTCTTAAAGTCACACGTTTTCTTAAAATTCTTATCTCATGTCACACTTATGATTGACAAAAATTGCTGAACTATTAGAACTTCGGAATAGAATGTCGGCCGCTGTGGTGTAGTGGTAAGCAGTTCGCGCTTTCACTCACCAGCACCTGGGTTCAAGCCCTGGTCAAAGCAACATCGCAAAAAGTTTAGAAAAAGGGTTTTTCTTAACAGCGGTCGTCCCTCGCAAAGCAATTTAGGAGCTATGCATTGATTTGTTGACAAGTTTGGATACTTTTTTAACAAAAGTTCCAAAAAAGGTAACATTTAGTACAAACATGTGTGTTAAGCCGTATCACGACGGGTGTCAGATTTATTTAAACGCTTATGTCGAAAAAAATGTTGGGTGTAAAATTTTATTTAGGAACCCGGTAAAAACCGCTAAATCGCGTTTTTTGCTATAAATTTGTTATTTGATATCCGATTTATAAAATCTTGATATTGCCCAAAAGTTATCGCTCTCGACTATAATTACCCATTGTTCAATTTCGGTTTTAAAAACCCATTTGATTTATACCTTTACTAATTAGAAATAAAAAGGTAGGATATATTATATCCAACATTTTTTATTGGAAAATTGTATTCCTTGTAGACCTTTTCGGCGAAATAAACATTATATAAATCGGATATGAAATAAGAAAGTTATAGCAAAAAACGCGATTTAGCGTTTTTTCGGGTGCTTGAAAAAAAATGTTCACACCCAAAATTTTTTCTCGACATAAGTATTCAAGTAAAACTGACACTATGTATGGCTCCTAAATTGCTTTTCCAGTTGGATAATCTTAATGATGCAGATGTAAACAAATTTAATAGCCTTCGCTAATGCAGAAAGTAAATTTGCCATTGGCCAACTACATCCAAAGAAAATTGCGATCAATGGAGTGCAAAAATTGTTATACTTTCTTGTATTCTGATTTCGTATTCGGATTCAGCGGAAAATTCTTCAGAAAAATTCATACAAAAATGTCGCGGTTGGCCAACCATATTCAAAGAAAATTGTAATTAAGCTAGTGCACTTTTTCAGATCTCAAAAACCCGAAATTCGGCAATACCTCAAAAACTGTTCTACTCTCTTACATTTTGATTTCGTATTCGGATTCACGGGAATATTTTGCATTAGAATGCATATAAAAATGTCGCAGGTGCGATAATTTTGTCATTTCTGTAAACTTGTGTGATTGCCCACAAAACTGTAAGGCGGACCAGAGTGCATTTTAGTTTGAAAAACTTGAAGGCCTTTTGCCCATTACAAATTATATAAAAAATTATACCAAAAATTTATAAGTAGTTACTACAAAAAAGCACGGAAAAAGTTTTAGTAGGTGAGCAATTTTTGATTCTCTATCATAAGTGTGACATGAGATAAGAATTTTAAGAAAACTTGTGACTTTAAGAAAAAAAACTGAAGTTTGTGTGTCTAAAATCGTATAACTCAACAAAAACCGCGGTAGAAAAAACTTCTTTTACATAGTGGTTACCAACAACCATAGAAAAAACGAGGTGGAGTTTGACCTAAAATTTTTTCCTGGTACGCTTGCCGAATTTTTCCCCACATATAGCAAATTACAATAATAATAATAGATTGGCGCTTACACATACGTTAGTGTTTGGCCGAGCTTTGCCTCCGATTTGTGGCGTGCGCCTTGATGAAGTCACACAAAGGGGAGGGAACCTACAGTTTAACTCCGACTCCGAACGGTGATTGTATTTTTACGAGAAGCTTCTTTTCATGACAGAAATTGGCCCGGAGGTTTGCCATTGCCTGCCGAAGGGCGAAAAGTAAAAAATTAGTTTGTAAGCCCGTGCGATAACCATTTTTCGCGATAAGCGCAATTTTCAAAGGCCTTTTCAACCAGGGCCAGCTCACGAATGACGTTGAGTCGAAATAATTCGATGGGCATTATAAAGTTGGCCAAATTTTAAAATTTACTCAGTTTAACCTTATGTGGACTTTAGCGATTATTCCTTTTCCTAATAGATTTATTCAAAACCTGTTTGACTATTTAGCCCTTTATTTTGTATCTTGGCATATTTTTTTACCTGATTTCGCCACAATTTAAAATTTTCAAATTCCATCCCTGAAATGTGCCTGTACGAACATACACTTAAACACTATCCGTGGCAATAAGAATATGGCTAGCTTTTAACCAATTTCGTTTTAACTCATAATTTCTTTTAGGCGTAGATAACGGTTAAGTGATATACATATCTCTTCAGAAGCGTTTATGTACTTGTAGTGTCTATCATTTAGAGAATCTCTCCTATCTCGTCGTTTATTTGTCGATGAGTTCCCTTATTGAGAGTAGAAGTGTATGTGTGTGTGAGCTTGAGTTCAGTGGGTTGAGTTGCATCTGCACATAGTCTTTTGTAGACTACACGCCCTAACTGGCTGACCATATCAAATATTACCACGGCCGCGCACTTATCGCACATGGAGGGCGTCCAACTCACCGCAAAACCCCAACCACACTCGCAGCGAACGAATCGCTTCTGCGTACGAAAGCTTAGGCAAAAAAATACAAAAATTGCGTGATTTTGACATGAAGGACGTAATGGACATCCAATTACGAGTGTACTATATTTAGATAGTACATACAAACATACATATTTGTAATTTACATTTGTAGATATATTTAGTGCAACAACTGTAGTCAAGCGTTTACCGAATCGGCTACGGTGCCGATGTCTTCATATCTAAAACGATTCTAATCCGAAGTGTAATCCCAGTGTAGAAAAAGTGTACCAAGCGAATCACGTTCGTTAGATATTGACTTATTAAATACATGTATGTGCGTAAATATATATAGTACATATATATGTGTGTGTGACTGAAGGCTACTAAAAAAAAAAAGAATTAAGTAAAAAAATAATATCATAAAAACAAAGGAAAGATCAAAAGTATGTGGAGCGGATGTACCGCACTCAGTGGCACCACAGCGACTCGTGCGATCTGTGTCACATTGTGAGATACGCGGCGAAAAGTGCTAGCGACGAAACGGCACAAAGTTACAATATATATGGTGCTAAACAATAGATATCAGAAAAATTAAGAAGAATGTGAAATGATAAATTAAGAAGTATTGGTTCAAAAAGGCTGGAGAAAACTGATTTTAGTGCAAAGTTATAAATATAAATGAGTAAATATAAAAGTTTTCGAATTTTTAAAATGTAAAAATACATAATTAAATATTTTAAGGTGAGTGACAAAAGGCAGTATTTTTTGTATAAAAGTGTGTTTAAAAAATAAATTATTGACTAATTTTGGATTTATTTCACTCTATTAAAGACGCGGTGAGTTTTTTATTTGGTGATGGCACAAGGTATATATACATTAGACCGTATCGAAAAAAAGTTCGCCGTACACTAGAGCTGCAAAACTATCGATGGTTGGCCAATTCGATGTTTTCGATAGTTTGCATCAAGACCATTCGATGTTTTCAATAGTTTGGACCAAAATTGGAAAATTGCCTAGACGATGTTCGCATGAGGCGACTTTACAGGCAACTTTTAGTTGAAAGCAACAAGTTTCTTGCTTTCCTTTTGACATTTTCGTTGTTTCCATTTAAAGAACCAAAAACTTGAATTCAACAGAATTTAAGCGAGTAAAAGCAAACACAATAGAGCATGAGCAAGAATTGCTTTTAAGAAATTGGATCATGTAAATCGGGTGTTATGTTGAATATAACATAGTATCCACATATTTTTTCAACTAAACAAGGTTTATTATTTTATTATAACAAAATAGGAACATTACAATTCGCATTCATTGCGCAAAAGTAAACTTTAACATTAAAGGCACACAAAATAAATAAAGCTTATATAAGACATCTTCACCAAAGCTAAATAATTTTAATAGACTTGGTTATACAGAAAAATTATGGGGTCACCCAATACGAGATCATGTTTCTGAACAAAAAATTGTTTCAGACAATACGAGAACATTGTATTAACACAGGTGCGGACCCTGCAGCATTTCTTGGAGGGGGAGGGGAAATTTTTCAACATACGCATATGGTGTATATAAATTTAAAAGTCACCGCAATTTAGAATTTTTAGAGTTTTGATAGTTTTTAATTTTTTGAAGTTTCCCCTTTTTAATAACTTGAGTGGAATTCCAAAATTTTCTAAACTATCAAAACTTTGTGAATTTGAGAAATTTTAGTAATTCCCAATAATTCAATTAATTCAATATAATGATGAATACTGCATTTCTAGAAATTTTTTATTTTTCAAAAATGTTGAGAATTGTAGGAATTCTAACGAATTTTTCTAAGTAAAAGTGTCGAATATACAAAATTGATCAAACGAAATTAAAAGTTTTCGAATGTTGAAAACATTTTCATATTTCGTCGTTTTTGAAAATTAAAAAAATTTTCGTAATTTTTGAAGATTCAAAAAATTTTTGGACGTTGATGTTTTAAAAATTTTCAAAACATTTAAAATTCTCAAACTTTGTTATATCAATACAAAATTTTGGAAAAGTTCAGAAAAGTGGCACAATTTTGGAATTTTTCAAATATGTTAATATCTTTTAGAATTCTAAGAATTTTCTATTTTTTACATACGAGTGCATGAACATAAGAGACTTTCGACAATTTGTGATGTTTCACATTTCTACATTTTAGGATGGATTTTAGGATAAATAAAATTCTCGAAATTTTGGAAAATATAAAAATTTCTAAAATCTCAATAATTTTGTACATTTCAAAATATTCTCATTTTACCAAAAATTCTAGAATATTCCGGATTTCGAACGTTTTTGAAATTTTGGAAATTATCCTAAAAATAAGAAATCTCAAGATATTTAATAATATTATAAAATTCAAAATTTAGGAATTTTCGTTGTTTTCTGAACCTGTGAAAATATTCAATATTCAATCATTTCCCAAATTTCCCCTACCTGTGTCCGCCACTGATTAACAAAAATTATTGGCTCAATCAATACAAGACAACTGGGTAAGCCAATAATTTTTGTTAATGAACAGAAGTCGATCCACATTTTTTACTTTATCCTTCTTTACTGAACAGGCGTTTCGACTCTGTTGATGTTGCCGGAATGCAAAAATACCGCAACGAACAAGCTCTAAGGGGCTCCATATTCACATTGTGCTGCACAAAAAAAGTTAAACAATATTATTGGATGAAATCGTAATGCACTAAATTCAACATATTACACATTACCTTCCAGTACTCCTGCGGATTACTTTTTTGATCAACATTTGCCATTTCAATATATTGGCGAACACATACAATGGCATCTGCTCTGCTTGATTTTACTTTGTTGGCGATTTTGTTGCTCCAAAATGTAAGAAGTGATTGTTCTGATTTAGATGCAATGTTTTGTGATGTTGACGGTTCTATCGTGTCGGGCAATTTTTCCTCTGCTTTATGCATACCAACAATTTCGTTTTCTAAAAGCCTTGTGGCTATATCTGCAATGGAGACAGAACGAAATCTCTCCTTCTTGAATCTCGGGTCCAAAAATGTTCCCAATCTTGTCGCTCCTCGTATGTTGACATTCTTTTTTTGAATCGTTCGATCATGAAGGTGTATGCATTTAATGATTCTTGAGTTTTAAGTTTACTTTTGGAATTTTCTAAACTGTGCAGGATACCACAACCTGGAGGAATTATTACTGAAATCGTTACCGAAGAGCTCGATGATGATAACACAGTCGCTTTGTCAATAGGTGAAAGGACTTCGCTTAGGTCTGTCAATATGTCAATCTCATCCGCTGTCAAAGAAGGTGGAGCTTTTGATGTGTTCAGAAGTACTGAGGAAATGACATCATTTTTAATTAAAATTCTCTCTCGCAGTTTTCCGCGATGTCACTGTGACCCGGCACCTAAATAGGAGAAGTGCCTTAGAAGTACTTTGACTACGTCTACCGCTTCTTTGATGGCAGCTATTTCCACCTGAAAGACATTGCAGAAGTCCGGAAGCTTTAGTAACCCCACCCTACCCAGTCCTCTCTTGAGGGAATATAGGTAGAGAAGGAGCTTCTAGGGGGCATTTCGGAGGCGCTGTAATCTATGTGTTCAGGGCGAAGTTGCAGCCCCACAGAACTACAGAGTGTTATCACGCGGTTTCGCTTAGCCTAATAGCAGCTCGTGCTGCTACAGTTCTGTCTGCAATATTCTCAGGTACCGTGTTCAACATGACGTTAAGCGCTAGTGTAGGTGTAGTTCCTAATGCTCCACTAACGCCTGTTTTAAAAGCGTTGCTTTCTCTAGCGGGTTCCACCATACAAGGGCTCCAAGAAACAAGCTAAGCTTAAATCTGGTTCCATATAGCTAATGAATTACTTTGGGAGAGAGAACTTACCTTTTAGCGATAGCTCACGTACAGCTGTACAAGACAAGCGATGCCTTTTTTACCCTTTCCTAAATGTTAGGCTTCCACGACAGCTTCCTATCCAGGATCAAGCCTAAGTACTTGACCCTGTCTGAGAGCCGCAGCGAGCAACCCACTTGAGGGAAGGGCCACAACGGGTATCTTGTTCTTCCTGGTAAACAAGACCAGTTCCGTTTTTCTGGGATTTACTGCGAGTCCGCCGTTGATCGCCCACCTAGTTACCTGCTTCATTTAAACTTGAGGTAGAAAAAGGGTGTATAGAAATCGTCCATTGACCAAAAGATCCACATCATCTACATAGGCGATCACCCGACATCCCAGTTCCTCTAGAAGGTCCTTTACAACCGCAATTCAGAGCAGGGGAGGGAGAACACCACCTTGCGGAGTGCCCCTATTGTCTTTGCGCTGAGTGCAGGCGCTCCGCCGCGACAGTTCTGTCACAAAGTAAGCTGTAGATAAGCTTTATTAGGTTGGGGATGTACCCGGGTCTCAAGCACTTCGCAGGTATTATGCCATCGGTCTCCGGCGCCTTTAATGGTTTGAACGAATTTATCGCGCAGGCCATGTGACGATCGTCACACGAAGTACGAAGTACAAGAGTTAAAAAAGAAGTACTGTACTTCCGAAAGAAGTACGGTTGGTCACATTAGTCATGAAAGACACTGTAATCTATTATGAAAATAAGATTTCTGAATCTGACGTTCTGTAAACGCATACAAACTTATTTTCAGCGTAAACTGCAGTCATAAATAGTGCTACTAAATGATCTGTAGTGCGATTCACTAACTTTTAACGATGTGATTTGTCGAATTGTTAGTTAAAGGTTTTTAGCGTTTGCAGTAATAATTATGCGATTCACCAGCTAAAACTTAACCAGCAGACTTTCACTATTTATTTAAATTGATTATAAGTAGCACCTTTGTTAGCTGAAGCGCCAAAATCTGCGAAAAGCTCAAAATGCAATAAGAAAAAAAAAATTAAAAACTTCGGTGGTCATTCTATTGAAGGAAAACATCGAAGCTTCGTCGGAACTTGCTAGTAATTCCAATATTGGTAGCCCAGATAGGTATACCAACTATCGAGGAGGAGCTCCGGTCGCCGAGTACGTTATGACGAAGCTGCAATGATCGTGACCAAACATAGGTCCAAGGAACGCAGCCGTGTGGCTTAGAGTGAACGTGTACTGTTAATCAGTGGCAGCAGCAGCAAGCGTCAGCAATACACCGATAACACAAGTTAATTTTCAGGCACATACATCGATTCCGGGTCAAGGTCTCGGTGACATGACCGCAGCAGTAGATATGACTGAATTCAATCGCAAAAAAGGCTTAGAGCCTCTGTTTTGTGATGTGGCAAAAAAATGTTTGGTTTGACCCTAATGGGAAACTGCCAACACTAATTCCCGTCAAAGTATTCGCAAGTTTATCACGATGGTTTGATTACCAAAACATCTGTTGTGCCCTCTCGTTATCCCGTTTGTACTAGAACTGAAACTCGTTGTAAAGGTCGTTATTGTGGATATGGTAAACGTAGGGGTATGGCTACGGTGACCATATTTATGGGAGCCGAATACGGGACAAAAAATAATTTTGCAAATTTTTTCAACAAAAACTTACAGGTCTTCAAGTCCAAGATCCTAGATTTATTAACCCTAAAACAGCATCCTTATAGTAATATCTCAAATTTGTGGGATTTTTTTGTCGAGATATTCGCCCCGCGAAATTTCTTAAAAATTTCTTTAAATTTTAGTATTATAAAGTGTAAGTTTGATATCAGTAAGACTTTTTTGGCAATTTTTTTGGTTGACGGTGCACATAGGGGTAAATTATTTTTATGAATATTTCAACTCGAAATGTTTAGAAAAGACGTGCTTTGACATATAGAATTGTATATGTTTAAAATCAAGTAAATATAGGTTAAGACCAGCTAGTTTCTTTACTTGAGACCGTAAATGCAATGCTTACGGCATCCGATTCTATGATTGTTTTGGGCGATTTAAATCTGCCACATATTTCATGGAACATCATTGACACCGATGTTGTACCAGTTTCATATAGAGATAGATACAATGTATTTCTGGAGGAAATGGCTGAACTTTGCCTCAAACAAATAAATAAATGTCCAAATAAGTTTGGAAAGGTCTTGGATCTCGTTTACGTTGATGATGTTCCGAAGGCCTCTATTAATCGGTGTGATCCCCTAGTTTTGCCGGAAGATGTATACCATCCTGCTCTTGAGTTAAGATACGAAATCATAAATGAAATACATAATAATAAGTCAAGTTCAAGTACTAGATATGTTTTTGCGAAAGCAAATTTCAGGAAAATTAACAAAGAACTTTCAAAGTTATCTTGGCCAATATATAGAGATGACGTGGAGCGTAGCGTTGAGCACTTTAATGATACTGTTTTCAATTTGTTTCGAAAGTATGTGCCAATACGTAATATTGTTCATGAAGAACCAATACAATTATGGTTCACTAAAGAGCTTAAAAAATTGAAAAATAAAAAGTCGCACTCTTTTAAACTGTATAAAAGAACGGGCTTACACAGTGATTACCTAAGGTACTCAGTTTTGCGGCATAGCTACTTTGCATTAAATAAGAAATGTTATAATTCATATTTATGTAAAATTAAGAAGAATTTAATTAACAATCCTAAATCATTTTATGGTTTCGTAAATTCAAAGCGTAAGGCACATGGTTTTCCGTCCGCTATGCATTATCGCAACACTGTATCTAGCGACAGCCAACTCATTGCCAACATGTTTGCTCGGTTCTTTAGGTCCAATTATTCTGTAGACTTCCCTATAAGTGGAGACTATCCGTACGAGCTTTGTCCAATCAACTCTGCTTATATTCCAGTAATATCTTCCGATGAAGTTTTACACTCTTTAAAAACCTTAAAAGCGTCATTTAGGCCTGGACCTGATCATATTCCGACCTGTTTTCTTAAAAACTGCGCTGAGAACATCTGCGAGCCTTTAACAACTCTATTCAATTTGTCACTTAAACATGGCGTTTTTCCGTCAGCCTGGAAGGAGTCTTTCATAATACCACTTCACAAAAACGGCAGCAGGTCGTCTATAGAAAACTATCGAGGCATAGCGAAACTCTCCGCTATCCCCAAATTATTCGAAGCAATTATTGTTAACCAGCTGACATATTCTATATCTTCTTCAATTACACAATCTCAACACGGGTTTTCTAAAGGAAAATCTACTATGACTAATTTATTGGAGTTTACAACTCATGTCTCAAACGGTTTTAGAGAAAATGCTCATACCGACGTAATTTACACCGATTTCAGTAAAGCTTTTGACAAAGTATGTCACTCGTTACTCATCCGTAAACTCGACCTAATCGGCTTTCAGCCCAGTCTTCTTCAATGGATCTCATCTTACCTCTCTGATAGAACACAAAGAGTTATTGTTAATAATTGTTCTTCCAACATCATTAAAGTTTCTTCAGGAGTTCCTCAGGGAAGCCACCTTGGTCCGATTCTGTTCCTGATATTCATTAATGATATTTCTTCTATAATAAAACATTCAAAAATTTTAATGTATGCCGATGATGTGAAACTTTTTAAAACATTGTCCTCTATCGAAGAAAGGTCTTTGTTACAAGCGGATCTGAACAACGTGGTTAGTTGGTGTAATACAAACTATATGCCACTAAACCTTCAAAAATGTAAAGTTATGTGTTTCTCTCGGAGGGCTGTTCAACCAGCTGTTTATTCAATATCAAATTATAATCTGGAGCAGGTGTCCAATTTTGTCGATCTTGGTATCACAATGGATTCCAAACTCAATTTCAACCATCATATTAATGTTACAGTCAATAAAGCCAAAGGCGTTTTTGCATTTGTAAGGCGATGGTCAAAAGAGTTCAAAGATCCTTATGTTACAAAAGCTCTTTTTACCAGTTTAGTTAGACCTATACTAGAATACGGATCTATTGTTTGGAATCCCCGCTACCAAGTTCATTCAGAAAGGATTGAATCAATTCAAAAACAATTCTTGCTTTTTGCATTGCGTAATTTTAACTGGGATTCAGATTACAATCTCCCCCCTTACACAAGTCGTCTAAAGCTCATAAATTTGCCTACACTCGCAAGTCGTAGAGAAATGCTGGGTATAATATTTATCGTAAAATTAATGACAGGCTTGATTAATAGCCCGGCCCTCCTGGCTGAGGTAAATTTTAATGTTCCTTCTCGAGTGTCAAGACACTTTCGACCTCTATCTTTAAAGCCATGCAAAACTAATTTTGAACTAAACGAATCATTCCGTGGTTTATGTCAAGATTTTAACTGTCATTCCAGCACGTTTGACGTATCGGACTCGATTTTTGCTATAAAGAAAACTATTATTTCCACTCTCAATAATTGAAATACTATCTTTAGCATATCCAATCAGATGATGAATTTGATTCTGTAGCTGAATAGTTTTAGATCTCGACACTTAACAAACTCCTGTTTCCACTACTCGGCACCAAAAAACTAAAAAAAGGTTCCGTACGTCATGCGGACTGCGCCCCTCGTGTCGGTTGGGCGGGAATGGAGGGTAAAAAGCCGTTGGGATTAATTAATTAAGACATTAACAGAGTTGCCACCCGTTAGAAAATTATGTTCAATTAGTTAAATGAATTGCTGAAATATGGGTATCAATGGAAATGGGTTTGAAAAGGCTTTATCTCTAAGCAACCTCCCAGGGTTTACAAAATCAAATTCAACTTTAAATTAAAGAACTAAATAATTCAAATATGTATCACAGTATAGGTAAGAAATGAGTGTATTCGAGGTGCAATTAATGCGGCAGTGTTACTTTTTATGAAAGAGTATCACGTTCTACGCCAAAATTTGGGCGACTCTGCCTACATCAAGCGTTCGAGGAACAAAATTTTGATAATCAGTTACTCATCATTGGCAAAAGCAACATCAAAATTTTTACTGCGCAATTTCTGCAGCACTTTAGAAAATTTTCAGTTGAGCATCAGCAACATGTCATCAGGAAAGCAACAAGTCTGCAATATTGCGGGAATTATTACGTAGATCGAATGCACCCAATGTAGTCTTATTTATTGTTAAGAGAATTTCGTAAGTATTAACTTGGAGTAAATTAGCGTCCACAATTACTGAAATATCGGAGTTTTCGTTTTTTCAACGCATTGCCTTTCCATACCAAAGTTATTAAGTGCACCGAGTTTGGTACAAATTGATAAATCGGTTGTGGTCAAAAGTGCGCGGCGCCACGCCCATTACCCAAAAAATTATAATAATTTTATTTAATGCTAAAAGGTTATTCCAAGAATCGATTTTGAGTGAATTAACCTCTGTAGGTATTGATTTATCGCAGTTTTCGCGTTTCTGTAAATTACCGTTGTATGGGAAGTGAGCGTGGTTATCGCCAAGAATCAATCAATCATCAAGAATTTTTAACAGTTATGTTAGATATAGCCTAAGCAAGGCTCATACCGAGTTTGGTGCGGATTAGTGAAGCGGATACTGAGATACAGCATTTCATCATAAGTGGGCGGGGCCACTCCCACTTCCTAAAAATTTAATAATAATCCTATTTTGTTCCAAAATTTTACTTCACATACCAATTTTCAGCAATTTGGATACAATATTTACTAAAATATCGTAGACTTATCTAAATTGACATTTATCTAAATTTAAACTCTTGCATACCCAAAACTATTTCTTTGATCATCACTTATATAACACCAATGTAAAGGAAAACAAATGTTTATTCCGAAATATATAACACAGTTGGGTTCGCCTTACATTCCCGCAGATCTGTAGCAACAGGACCGAAAGGTCCTAGAAAACATGACTTTTGCTAATATCTCGAAAACTATTTACTTTTTTTAATTAAATGGATTCATATCCTAGTTCAGCGGCCTCAAATTCATCTAAACAGTTTAATTTTAGTGTTAGAATAGATCTAAAGTAGTGTTACTATATACNTTATTCCGAAATATATAACACAGTTGGGTTCGCCTTACATTCCCGCAGATCTGTAGCAACAGGACCGAAAGGTCCTAGAAAACATGACTTTTGCTAATATCTCGAAAACTATTTACTTTTTTTAATTAAATGGATTCATATCCTAGTTCAGCGGCCTCAAATTCATCTAAACAGTTTAATTTTAGTGTTAGAATAGATCTAAAGTAGTGTTACTATATACTAGTTGCATTTTTAGATTTTTTCTTAATACATTTTCTAAGTAAAGAAATACCACTTATCTGCCATTTTCTGCGGGCAGTATTTTGACACTATATTAGCCAAATTTCTAAACTTTCAATTGAACAAAGAATAATAACGCGATCTCTCCCGGCGATGCAACAAATTCCTTAATATTTACAAAAATTAACAAAAAAAAAATACTACTCGTTGAAACCCGCCATTTTCGTTAAATTTTAATTAAACTTTTGCTTAATAAAATGATTAAAAAATATTTACGCTTAAATGCACTATTACCTTCTGTATGCGGATACATCACCACTTTTTAAGAATACAATGCAAAAATGAAAATAGGTTCGTTCGCGTAGCTGTTAATTGTTCATGTTTAACCAAAACTTACAAGTTTTTGCGTTCGCGTACGCAAAAAACTTGCAAAGTAGGGGAAATTGAGAGAGCAAAGTGACATTTCATTTTGAGGGGAAGCTGCTGGTTTCTGTTGGAAAAATTTTTGCCAACAGCAATTTGCCAACAGGAAAACAGCTGATCAAAAACAGCTGGTTGGCATTTACGCAAATCACAAAATTGAATTTGATGGTTTGGAAGTTAAAAATTACAAAATGCGACTAATTAAACTTGTAAGAAGTAAGTAGTTATTTGTTTAATCAATAAACTGTGCCAGGATACCACTTTGTAATGAGTTTTCGAACGTTTTAAATTTTACACTTTTGAATGTAAACAAAAATTATATCAGCTGTTCGTCTAACTTGCAAGTTTCTGCAAATTTTCTGTTCGCGTACTATTTTGGATATTTCTCTCTTGTGAGCGAACAGATGACATTTCGCCGGAATTTGGCAGTTGGTTGGTTTCTGTTGGAGATTTTAAACGAACGCACCTAATATTAACTTAAAACCGTCAGGATCTTTCTGGAGAGCGAAAATTTATTTATAAGCAGCGTTAGAATATTCTGTTTCGGGTCAACGGTGAACGTTCGCTGTGCAAGTTAGAAAAGGGAGGGGGGCTGGGAAATATTATTTGGAATGTTCCTGGGAAATATTATTTGGAATGTTCTCTATCGAATGTGACTAATTTTTTAAGTTTCCTTCAACATTTTGTCAAATTGGTTTTTGGCCGCCTAAATCGTTCAAATACCCCTATGTGCGGTGTAACGCAGTTTTTCATAAAAAGTTAGTATCTATGTTCGACCATTTTTTTAAAGAACAAGCAAATGATCATCTCTTTCCACTTGCACTTAATTATACTCGAATTTAATGAGCTACAAAACGGCAATCCAAATCTTTTTTCTAAAGATTCTAATTAAAAAGTTTGAAATTTTGGTGAAACATTGCAGAATCAATTTGTACAGTTTTTTGCACAAAGTCGGAAATTTGGACTTATATGGTTTTTGTTAGGAAAAGAGCTTTACTTTCATAAAAAAATAATAAACATTAAATAAATTAGAGAAAAATGGCCAAACCTTGCTAAAAAGTCGGGTCCTCATTAATATTTTGGTCACTGTATGTATTCCTCGATTCGAATCACAGGCATTCGCATTCAGATTAGAAAATAATAGCTGTTTATGGAGAAAATTACGATCATATACCAACATCACTTAAAACCGGTTCATAGGCATGTCATTTTAATGAGCTGTAATGGTGTCAAAATACCTAATACTGAATAAAAGAAATACAAAACATTTGGCGTCCCGTATAAAATAAATAAATTACCAGGACAATGGGACAAAAAAGAGGACAGTGCCGTATAATACAGTACCGATGGTCACCGTAAGTACAAATAAAAAAAAAAACAGAACATCAGCGTACTGATTGAAGAAATTAATAAAATCAGTACAAGAGTTAAAAAATCAGTACTGTACTGATAAAATCAGTACGTCTGGCAAACGTAGCCGTACTGCAGAATTTCATCAAAAATAGTCCGATGTCGTTCCGTGCACATAAGTACAGAATATCAAGAATCTAGCGATGCAAAAACAAGAAATGTGGCTCGATGGAACTTTTTGTGTTGATTTCAACCTTACTGAAATCTAGCGGAAGTGAAATATAAAGAATATTGTCACTAGAGACGAATAAAGGCACGCTAGTGTTTCGACGGCCAAAAAAGACGCATAAAAAAATTGTACGAAAAAAGGCATTTAATAAAAACTTCGGCGAAGAAAGACGCGTAATCATAGATTTATACTTGGCCAAGGACTGCCACTTCAGCATTATTCGCCAAAAACTCTTTACGGAATGTACATAATATTATAACCGCAAACATAGTTGAACGCGAAAATAAGTTTACGCGTCTTTCTTCGCCGTCAAATATTTTAACGCGTCTTTCTTCGCCGTCAACTATGTTAAGAGTCTTTCTTAGCTGAAGTTTTTTTTATGCGCCTTTTTTCGCGGTCAACTTTAGAGCTCGCGCCTTTATTCGTGTCTAGTGACGATATATCAATGGTTACAGTTAAATTTTTTGGTTTTTTTAAATATTCTCTGAATATCTTCTGAACAACATAACCTTTTAAAAAATTAATGACGTCCATATAAAGGTAATTAATTTATCTTTCATGTACGTATATAATTTATATGCTTTTTATATTTTTTAGTCTGGAAATACTAAAAAACACAAAAAAATATAAATATATTTTTTTAAATGGGTTTTATATAAAATTAGGTTTAAAACTGGTTACAGTATATACGTCGCATAAAAGCTATTTAAATTATGTTGAAATTAGCATCAATAATTTTTTAATCGGTTAAGTAGTTTCCGAGATATTAAATACATAAGAAATAGAAAAGTTGAACTTTAACCTTAAAGAGGTTTTTTCGGATTTTATTTGTCCCTAATAATTTTGGTATGGTTGATATCAGCGTAAAAAGTTCTATCGATCCTCATTTCTTGTTTTTTATAGCTAAACGGTTGGTATTCTAGACTAATATGTGTGTGCGTTACATCCTGTTGTAAGGGAACAGACTAAATGAGAATAACAAAAAGTAAACAAAAAAAGTCAAATTAAACTCTAAATTCTTAAACACCCCAATGTGAACACTTGACAGTTGTTCACAGACTCAAAACTTTATACTCGAGTTAAAGGCTCAATAAGAACGACTCATAAGGGTAAAGTTTTCAAAGTGCTTTGATGGAATACATCTTCAGGAAGAAGGCAGATAAACAACGCAGTAAGACATAAATAAAGTTCATGAAACAAGAAAGCGAAGCAAAGAGTGGAAGTATGTATTTGTTTTAATTTGAGCAATGTGCAATATTAAAACAACATAAGGTGGATTTATTTGCAACTGAGCTACAAAATAAAATTATAGTTAAAAAAACTAAAACCTCAGGTATATAACTTGAGAATAGAAATCGTTGCATCTTTTAGGCGCATCAATATTACATAGTTACATCCCGAGTTAATAAAAGGTAATAATAACAAGTAAGAAAGTCTAAGTTCGGGAGGAGCCGAACATTAAATACCCGGCGCAAATATTATATATATGTTTTCTCACCTTTCCGAAACCTACCGCTAGATGGTAAGCCGGCGGTGGTAAGTGGGCGGTGCCCCGCCCATTTTCCAAAATTTTACCATAAACGTATTTCTTGGTAAAGAATTGTTGCAAGCATCAATTTTGAATAAATTAGCTTGAATATTTACTGATTTATCGAAGATTTTGTATTTCCTAAGATATACACATGTAACCATAAGTGGGCGTGGCTACGTCCATTTTCCAAAAATTTATAATATTCTTGTTTTTCGTCTAAAAATTGTTGTAAATATCAATTTTGAGTGAATAATCTTCAGTAGTTACTAAAATACCGCAGTTTTCGTATTTCCGAAAATTACCGTTATAGGGATGTGGGCGTGGTTATTGTCCGATTTTAAAAATTTTCGGCCATTTGGTATGCTGTGCGAAGGCCAACAACTGTGCCAAGTTTTGAAGAAATTGGTGCAGCGGTTACCAAGATATGCACATGTAACCATAAGTGGGCGTGGCTACGCCCATTTTCCAAAAATTTATAATATTCTTATTTTTCGTCTGAAATGTATTGTAAATATCAATTTTGAGTGAATACTCTTCAGTAGTTACTAAAATATCGCAGTTTTCGTATTTCCGAAAATTACCATTATATGGGAAGTCGGCGTGGTTATTGTCTTTTTTTTTAATTTTCTGCCATTTAGTGTGCTGTGTCAAGACCAACAACTGTGCCAAGTTTGGAAGAAATTGGTGCAGCGGTTACCAAGATATACACATGTAACCATAAGTGGGCGTGGCTACGCCCATTTTCCAAAAATTTATAATATTCATATTTTTCGTCTAAAACTTATTATAAATATCAATTTTGAGTGAATTATCTTCAGTAGTTACTAAAATATCGCAGTTTTCGTATTTCTGGAAATTACCGTTATATGGGAAGTGGGCGTGGTTAAAGTCCGATTTCGCCCATTTTCAATACCAACCTACCTTGGATTAAGGGAAACCTACATACCAAATTTCGTTGAGATATCTCAATCTTTGCTCGAGTTATCGTGTACACGCACGGACGGACAGACGGACAGACGGACGGACAGACAGACATGGCTTAATCGAATTATTTTTTTATCCTGATCATTTATGTATACATTTGTCTATATCTATCTCGATTCGTTTTGGCTGTTACAAACAACCGTTATGTGAACAAGATTAATATACCCTTGTGCACAAGTGTGCTCGGGTATAAAAACACTCGCTTAAATGAGAAATACATGGAAAGCAACAACACAAACGCGGCTACTTATCCGAGTTCACCCAGGTCGGTTAAAACCCAGCAAAAAACACGATTACCACAGAAGCGAAAGTGGAAACGAGCTAGGCGATGGGAATCGCTTACCCTTTCGCTTCAGGAAGGCCTTATTTTAACATGGGCATGTCATTGGCGGTAAGCCCTTACCCGCAGCATTACCTTCAAACGAAGGGAGAACGCATGGATAAACAGAATCCAGAGAAGCGAACAAAGAATGCCTTACAGAGAAACTAATGTAGAATGCCTAGATA
>NW_016157150.1:460141-465014 GCF_001687245.7 Rhagoletis zephyria | reverse complement strand
AAAGAAATATTATAGGACATTCTACTTTGCATTCCCCAAAATGAAACAAAGAAGCGAAATAAATAAAATATTGTATGACATTCTACTTTGCATTACCTACAATGCCTAAAAGAAGTGAAAAAATTCGAAGGCATTACAACGCTATGCCTTCTAGAACACGTTACCACTAAAAGCGATTACAGATTTTTTGCTGGGAAACTACGCGACCCGAAGGGTAGTGTTGTTAAGTTAAAAACTGCTGTTTTGAACTGTTAATGGGGAAGTGGGGAGGAAATTTTTGTTTCCTTACATAGATGATTTATATTTTTTTAATAAGTATATATATTACGCAAATACCGGCCTGAATTACTCATTTTCATTGGTATTTGTATCTAAATCCCCTTAAACTAATGAATATTGAGAAAGATTTCACCCGTTTCATCAAACAGGCAATAGAATATATTAATCAATGGTCCGGCTTTTCTGAAGAGTTTTCGTTAACACAAATTTTAAAACAACCTTTAAATTCCGAATTTTGTGTTTTCGATGAAGTTTAAGTACCTAATTGTAAATATGTTTAAATTATAAGATGGTTTAGATAATCTAAATATGGGAAGATATTTTAGATAATCTAAACATTGACAAATATATAAAAATGTTTGAGTTTTTGCCGAACGGTAAAAATTTAAAGCAAATAATAACCTAACTCTTTTGCATTCTATGAAGTAGTGCATTCGCCCAAAGAGCTTTTTAGATCATGAATGATCACACTGCATGTGAAAAAAGTCGGTGCTCCACTAATATAATAGGAAGCGAGTTAATAACAAATGTAGACGTTCCAAAGTGCTTTGTAGAGTTTTGCAATGTTAATACAGATAACAAGACATCGATTAAAGCGGCGAAAGCACAGAAAGGTATTTACTGAATAATTAAATGGTCTCCCTTATGTATATACAGTGACTCAAACAAATGACCACGTGATGATTTTTATTAAATATTCGTAATGTTTTTTGAGTAAATTTTTTTTCTATAAACATATTATCCTAGGTGTAACCAAAACCATGTAATTCACAGTTTCACACTATATAAAAATTGCAGAAAGTTCAACAGATTTTCATCAAAATTTCCACTTTTTAAAGTGAATCTTTAGAACATATTTGGGTATGCTGTTTTATAGCCCACACAATTTTAGTCTAGTGAAGTTCATGTTCCAAACGGCTAAAACAATCCCGTTGATTTTTGAGAATTTTTTTGGTGACAGATTTTTGGACTTTTTTCCATATAAGCATGAAATTTTTATGAGATAAAATGTGAAAGACCGTCCGCAATAAAATTTCAAATCAGAAATGAAAGTTAAAAATAAAATAAAACTATTAAAGTTGGGTATGGCCTTCATTAAATCAATCAAATTGAATATGTTCAAAGTTACTCATAAGCAAACATTCTATCTAATAATTATTTAAAAGTTCTGGGATCAACTGACTTTTTCATTAGTTGTTGAAACCTTAACCTTTTCTTTTTATAAGTATTTTCTTATACATATGTACATTAAAGTGGTCCAAAAATGTATGTAAAAAAATAAGGTCAGATTTTTAATGCCGCCACCCCCTAGGATTGTTATATACCGAAAAAAATATACCCATAATTTTTTATTTTGAAATAAAAAATAATTTAGGTAGTGCTCAAAGCGCTCAAAGTTTTCCATGTATTTTATATGGAGAAAAAACAACTTTTCATAGAAATATTATATAGAATTTTTTCATGGTAACTATATTTTATAGGTCCTCCAAAGCCCTTAGAAAATGCAATGGGGGGACCAATAAAAAATCTTTAATCATAAAAAATGGTTAAATAAACAATTGGATATTAATACTGGCAGTCGCCTGAAGAGAACTACAGTTTTACGGTCGAAAAATATTGATTTTCAAGAGTTTTATACCATTTCTTCGAAAAATTGTATTTTCTCCATATAAAATACATGGAAAACTTTGAGCGCTTTGAGCACTCCCTAAATATTTTTTGATTTCAAAATAAAAAATAGGGGTATATTTTTTTCGATATAGATCAATCCTAGGGTGTGCCGGCATTAAAACTCCGACTTTATTTTTTTGGACCACTCTAATGTACATGTATACATACATACATATATTTCAATCAATTGTTTGCGGGTTTATGATATTTTTTAACAGACTTCCAAAAAAGGAGGAGGTTATCAGTTCGTCGGTATATGTATATATATATATTTTTTGTTTATGTATGTTACCGCATAACTTTGGACCACGTCAACCGATTTCGGAAAGGTAGTGTCTCAGAGGTCGCCCCATACTAATCAGGTTTAGATCCGATCATTGGATCATGAAAAAATTAACGGTACTCCTAAATTTTTATATCAGAATTGAAGTTGGTTATATTTTTTGCTTAAAAATTACTTGTTATTAACTCATTTCGTAAATCAAATCCTCAGCTATATTTTTGCTATAATGCCTCAGAAAACGTTATTTTTTAAGAAAATTTACTTTAAGATTTATTCAATTTGTTTGAAAAATGCTCATATAACAGCACCACATCTAATCGCCATTTGAACAAAAAGAAAATTGAAATTAAGAAAAACCTCGTATGATAACTCTGCAGATATTTTAAATAAACGCATTTTTAATAAGATCTTCTTGCATTAAAGCGTACGCTTTAAACTCGAATGCTCATTGATTTGCTCCACTTTGAAAAACATACATACATATACCGACAAAGGATCTTCGAAAGAATTGATTTCATTTCAGTGCAAGATTGTTAAAAAAAGTTATGTTTGCAGTTTCAACAAAATATAAAATATAATGAATTTACATTTGGTCCGGTTGGTTCGATATTCGAAAAATCACGATTTCCAGAAAACTCCCCACAAATTTTGGAAAACCACGACTTAAACCTGTTTTGAAATTCAGAGTCAATCACCCTAGTATGAACAAACATACGTTTTTATAGAAAACGATCGTATGACTCAAAGGGTCAAGAACATTTTTTTTTAAACGACGTATGTATCTGCATACTGCAATGTACAGATGTACATAGATACGTGGTTTTTAATCAGGAATTCTAGGATGGGAATAACCAGTTATCAAAGAAAAATGTACATACCCACATTTTAAATCAGGACGGCAGTATTCATGTTTTATTTTATTTTTTATCAATAGCGTAAATAAAATCATTCTCGACGCTCGCGCATTGTGAAGACGAGCAGCTGATAAAAACTGACAGCAAAACTTCAATGGAGAAATGCTCTGCTACTGATGCTGCTTATCCACGCGCCTCAAAACTTCCGGTGGCCTGTGCCATTGTTGAAAGGGCGCTTGAACGCACGCATATGTACTATGTATGCACATTAGAGTGGTCCAAAAACAGTGAAGTCGGAATTGTAATGCTCTCACCCTCTAGCATTGTTCCATATCGAAAAAAAGTAAACCCCTATTTTTTATTTTCAAATCATAAAATATTTAGAGGTCGCTCAAAGCGCTTAAAGTTTTGCATGTATTTTTATATGGAAAAAATACATTTTTTCGTAGAAATGGTATAGAATTCGTGAAAGCTAATATTTTTCGATCGGAAAACTCTGGTTCTCTTCAGAAGGCTTTCAATAATAATACCCAATTGTCTATTTAACCATTTTTTAATGTAAACGACTTTTTTATTGGTCGCCCCATTGTATTTTTCGGGGTTTTTGTGAGTTATTGGCTGACCTATAAATTACAGTTGCAATGAAAAAATGGTTAAATAAACAAGTGGGTAGTATTACTAGAAATCTCCTGCAGAGCATAAAAATTCCGACTTTACTTTTTCACATGCATTTTTGGACCACCCTAATTCACATATGTATGTATGTACAAAACACTTTTAATAACTCAAGTTGAATAAATGGTTTTTTGATAGCTTCGTTTTACGTACATTGTCAGCTGCTATCGTCGATTGCAATGCAATTGCATATCTTGCTCACGCCCTCCACTCGCCTCAACAGCAACACCAGCAACGGTGCGTTAACGCCTTTGGCCTTTGACATCATCCATTCATTGATTCTTTCTTTCTTTTGTTCACTATCGAAATGTTGTCGCCTTCTTTTTTGTTCGAAGTTATTGGCACAGTCACTGCAATTCGAGATTATTGCTGGGATTACACGCGGGTGCATTGGTATTTGCATGGTGAATAAAAAAAGTTATGTATGTATGTACACGTAAATAACTGGGAACTCACATAGTGGAAGCCCCCACATGCTGCAGAAATATGTGCGTTTAGTTTTGCAGATAAGTACATATACGCATATTAAAAAAAAGTTTAGTACTCTTGTCAGTCTTGCTCCGACAAACTGTTAGTTAAATGGTGACAAAAATTGAGATTAATTCTCGCAGGCTGCCAAGTTACATAAAATTAATTTTTTTTAGTTGATTACACTGGTCAACAGTGGTTTTGGTGCACTTAGGTCCTTATACTTATTACTATATGTGACCTGGTCTACGAAAAGGGAGCTTACGTGCGAAAACTAGTTTTCTGTGAAAAAGCTGTTAAAAGTAAGCAACTCGTTTCGTCAGTTTCTCATTATCTCGTTAATTGTTCTCCGCGCCGGACGTCCAGTAAGTGTTGTTGTTGGTCCAGTAAGTGTTGTTGTTGGTCGGAATATTATTATAGTTCATCGTGTAAGTTGCTAGTGTGGAACATTTAAAAAAGTAACACTGAAGAAGTGACGTTTACTGTTTCTGTTGATTATCGTCTTCGCATTTCGCATGAAATGAAACATGAGTGTTGATGAGGAGTTCAGTGCCGTATACGGACAATATTTCCAATATTTGGATGATGAAAACGATGATGAAAACTATGAAGAGAGCGATGATGATGAAGACGAAGTATGTGT
>NW_016157150.1:443564-460047 GCF_001687245.7 Rhagoletis zephyria | reverse complement strand
AAACTACTCAGCATTATTATTTTTGGCCCATAATACGTTTTTCTAGTGTATAATCATGTCTTTATAGCTTATAATTCAATGTATTTTGTTCATTACCAATAAATTATATTTTGTCGTATTTTTACTCTTCTTTCTCTACATTTTTAGTACACTTCTAAGCAAGTTAGGATTTTCTGCTTTTCACCACGTGAAAAAGCATCTCATCTTCCATCCGAATTAACCAAAAAGTGAAAATTGATTTTTTGACACCTAAGCCCCCTTTCCGTAGACCAGGTCACATATACTATTATAGAAAATGATACCATCGATGGTTTTCAATAGTTTTATAGCAGCGATGGCAAGAGAGCTTTTACTCAGAACGCGCCTATACAAAATTTATAAAAAGCTTAAAAGAGCTTTGCCCGCGGGCAAGGCAGCGCCCATAACCGTTTTATAGACAACCATCGATAATATTACACAAATATATATACACTACGGCTGTGCGATTATTCGATTACTCGAGCAAGTTGGTTAATCAGTTATTCGGTTAATCAATCACTCGAGTAATAAAGATTTTGATTACTCAAAACGATGATTAATCGAGTTACTTGAAATATGATTTTCAAAAAATAATAATTTTGCTCGTTAAAAGAGTTTGCTTTGGAAAATGTTTATTTTCATTTTTACATTCTGTATATGAAAAAAATTTTTCGTTTTAATTTTTGAAAACAGAAATGTTGTTTTCAAAGTATCAAGGAACTTTAACTACTTTATACATATGTAAAGAGTTGAAATGTTGATTACCCATTTTATCGAAATGTTGATTAATCATAAAGCAAATTACTCAAATATTTTGTTTTTTTTGGTTAATCAAAAATCTTGACTACTCGAGTAACTGAACTTTTGAGTAATCATAATTTCCAATTAATAGAATAATTGAGTTATTTACTTTATGATTAATTAAAATTTTGAGTAATCAATTAATCGCACAGCCCTAATATACACATGTTATATTGAATGGATTTAAAAGCTAAAAAATACAACTTTTCATTTATTAGAAAATTCAAAATAAAACCAGTAAGAAAGTACAAAACAAAACATTTATTTTTCTTAAACCAAAAAAAAGTTTCCCGACAACAATTTGCCTTTGGCAAGTTAACGTGAATGGAAAAGAAACTTTATATTTATGAGTGCCAAGGCGAATTTATATAAGGTGGTGTCATTTCATCAGCTGTGAGTGGCGTTTGATTGTCAAAATTTTGTATTTTGCTAGAGAGTGAGTGAAAACTTGAGAGTGTATGCAATTTTTGTCGCCCTCTTTCATTCGGGGAAGTAATTTGAAAATGGCCCGCTAAAAGCAATAACAAAATACAAGTAATTGTTGTATTTGTTGAATCGATACCACCTTATATGAATTCGCCTTGATGAGTGCAAAGTAAAATACCAACGATAGGGATGAAACGATACCATGCAGGTATCGATACTTTTACTTGGAAGTAGTATCGAAAGAAAGTATCGATACCTACTCTTATCGATACTTTTGGCTATGAAGGCATTCATAATAAGTTAAATTTAATTTTTTAGGTCATAAGTTAATGATTATCTGCACTGAGGGAAATAATGCATAGTAAAAATTAATACTTTATATTTGATTATCGTTTAAAAATGTTAGTATTTAAAAATAATATTTTTGTACAAAATTTATTAAGCACATATTTGACTGTTCACATCCTAGTTTGTGTCTGTAAGTGTACATACCCAGCCAGCAAAATATCCGAAAACCGATCCGAAAACGGAAAAAGGTCGATGAAAACCAGATTTTTGTCCGTTTACCGATTCCATTTCCGGATACTTTAATGATCCGTTTTCCCAGTAAAGTGTGCGGCAGAAACGTATATACAGAGAAGTACCGAAAATGGTGGTGAACATGGGCGTAGCCAGGTAGGGGCAGGGAGGTGCTCGAGCCCCCCTAACTTTCAAATTTTCCTTATATATAAATAAAATAGAACCCTGAAATGCCAGCTTAATAACATGATTTTAGCCTGCACAACTGTGCAATATAAACCAGATTTTAAGAAGTTATCTGAAAATATGAAGATTCAAGCATCATATTAAGTTTATTGGGCATGTGCTGCGAGTCGTACGATTTGAAATCGGTGCAATTTGCAAACTATTTTTGATTATTTTTAGGGAAAGTAATAAGTATTTCAAATGAAATGTTTACAATAAAATGAATGTTCTTCATTAAAATATTATGCACTGTTATTAATTTAACTTAACTGTATAAACTTTAATAAAAAAAAAATTTAAAAGGATCGGTAGAATATATACATTGAATATAAGAAGAGTGAAACGAGTTAACGCAGTTAATATTGAAGTTAAGCTAGCGGTGCCCGCTTATTATAGCGATAGTTTCAGAGTAGCCCTTTGTCCACGTTCTGTTGGACACCACTGTTCTAAAGTATGTAAGTTTGTACATTCATGAGCTTGTGTTTGCAGGGCCAATATACCTACGCTGCTGTTAACACATTTATATGGACACGCTTGAACTATATTTTCGCCTATATAAGTTATTTTTTATTATTATTGTATTAAGTAGTGCAGATTTTTAGCTTTCGAAAGAAAAAATAAAAACCTGCTCATATATTGCAGTTTTTTGCCAATGCATAAAATCATTTTTTATTTTTTGTCAGTGTCATCAGATCTGCACGATTCGTTTTATTTTCAAAAATAAAGTGTCAGATTAAAAAGCTTGACCTGTAGACATTAGAGGTCTATTTTTTTTAAGAGTTGCCACCTGTTAAAAAACTGTATTCAAATTTTTGAATAAGTTAAATGAATTATTAAGGGATGGGTATAAATTGAAATGCGAATGAAAAGGGTTTATTTCTTAACTACATGTAGAGGATTGCCACCTGTTAAAAAATCAAATTCCATTGGAACTAAGGCAATTAGGTTATTGGAATAGATAGGTATCACCATATGGGAGTCGGACGAAAGAGGTTTCAAGAAGGTTTTAGCTTGCAAATATTACGAAGATGGTTGCCATCTGTTTTTAATGTCAAATTTAGTTAAACTAAAATAATAATTGTGTCAAACTAAAGGTTTACCCTGCTATGGAGGTATCTGACGAAGTTATAAGTGATGGTCAAAATTGCAGTACCCAAGCATACGAACCAAATATTCGCTTTGATTTTTCGAAAGCCAACTTTAAAATGCTTAACAAAGAACTGTCTAAATTGTCGTGGCCTGCATTTAAAGAAAATATTGAACAAAGCGTTGCACTTTTTAACTTAACTTTACAAAAATTATTTGAAAAGCATGTGCCTAAACGCATGTATGTTCCTGAAGAGCAAACACAGTTATGGTTCACTAAAGAACTGAGAAATTTTAAAAACAGAAAGTCGCGTTATTTTAGATTACACAAAAAAACCGGTTTACACTCATACTATGTAAAATACTCACTTTTGCGTCATAAGTTTTTTGAATTAAACAAAAAGTGTTATAAAGCTTACTTGTGTAAAATCAAACGGCGTATAATATATAACCCCAAATCATTTTATGACTTCGTAAACTCCAGGCGAAATGTACGTGGGTTTCCTTCCGCCATGAAGTATCAAAATACCGTCTCTAGTGATAATCAAACAATTTCTAACATGTTCGCTCAGTTTTTTAAATCCAATTATTCCATTAACTCACATGCTAACATTGACTATCCTTTTAAACTATGTCCAATGAACTCAATAAATATCCCAGTAATATCTCCCGATGATGTAGTAGTTTATCTGAAATCCTTAAAGCAGTCCTTCAGCTATGGTCCTAACCAGATCCCTACTTGTATTCTTATAAATTGTTCTAATTATCTCTATGAGCCGTTAACAGCGATATTTAATTTATCTCTTAAAGAGGGCGTTTTTCCAACTATATGGAAGGAATCGTTCATAACCCCGTTACATAAAAGCGGTAGCAGATCTTCAGTGGAGAACTACCGGGGAATAGCTAAGCTTTCTGCAATTCCTAAATTATTTGAAGCAATTATAACAAATCAGTTGACGCATTCATTAAGCATTAAGCATTCATATAGTCAACATGGATTTTGCAAGGGCAAATCAACTTCTACAAATTTACTCGAATTAACATCCTACATCTCAAAAGCATTTAGTGAAAGCAAAACTGTTGATGTTATATATACTGACTTCAGTAAAGCATTTGACAAAGTGTGCCACTCGTTGCTCATCTACAAACTTGATCTTCTTGGTCTTCCACCTAATTTTCTACGTTGGATCTCTTCATACCTCTATGATAGATCACAAAGGGTAATGTTTAAAAATACTATCTCTGACGTCATTGATGTTACTTCAGGAGTCCCTCAAGGTAGCCACCTAGGCCCGGTTCTGTTCTTGCTTTTTATAAACGATATTTCTACAGATATACAATTTTCCAAAATTTTAATGTATGCAGATGATGTAAAGCTTTATAAATCGTACGTTTCAATTAAAGAAAGGTCTTTGCTACAATCAGACTTAGACAGCATGGCTTACTGGTGTCAAGTAAATCTTATGCCTCTAAATCTTAAGAAATGTAAAGTAATGAGCTTCTCGCGAAGAGCTGTTCATCCCACTTCTTATACAATAGGTAACCATAACCTGGAACAGGTATACAATTTTGTGGACCTTGGTATCACAATGGATCCTAAGCTTAATTTTAATCTTCATATTAATGTGACAGTCAACAAGGCTAAAGGTGTACTTGCATTTGTGAAACGATGGTCAAAAGAATTTTGTGACCCTTATATCACTAAAACCCTGTTTACAACATTAGTTAGGCCAATTCTGGAATACGGTTCGGTGGTTTGGAATCCAAGGTATCAAATTTACTCAGACAAGATAGAATCAATTCAAAAACAATTCCTACTTTTTGCTTTAAGAAATTTCCGTTGGGATTCTCAATATAACCTTCCACCTTATACGAGCCGATTAAAACTTATTAATCTTCCTACACTTTCCAGCCGCAGGCAAATGCTTGGTACAATTTTTATAGTTAAATTACTAACAGGCTCAATTTCAAGTCCGCTTCTTCTTGGCGAAGTTAGCCTTAATGTTCCCTCCCGGGTATCAAGACACTTTTTCCCCCTATTTCTGAAAGCTTGTGAAACTAATTTTGAATTGCACGACCCACTCTGTTGCTTATGCCAGGATTTTAACTCGCATTCCAGCACGTTTGATATATCAGATACGCTTTTAAGCGTTAAGAAATCGATACTGTCCTCTCTCAATAAATGAATCATTAAAATAAAGACAAAATCGGCTGATGAATTTAGTTCTGTAGCTGAACAGTTTTAGATCTCGACACTTAACAAACTCCTGCCTATCGTGACTCGGCGCAAAAATTGAAAATACGGGTTCCGTACGTCATGCGGACTGCGCCCCTCGTGCGGTTGGGCGGGAATGGAGGGTAAAAACCGTTGGGATATTATTATTATTATTATTATCGTATTTGTTATTTTATTACAAGTACATACTGTGTCAGTCAGTGATTTGTTCTGATTACATTCCTTTTAAATTACTGGACTCTTAAATTACCTCAGGAATGTTTTTAGTCTTTACTTATTTCTTGCTTAATATGTCAAATTTTTTCTTTTGTCTGAAACTCTAATTGATATACATATTTCAGTTACCTTATTCCCTTAATTAAAGTGAATTTGGTTTTTTAAAAATGTGGCAACACTTCCACGTGTCTTTTAAAAGTAAAGCATTTGAAAAACCATTTCAGTTGATACCCATATTGTAATATCTAGTTCATTTAACTTATTAAATAATTTAAATAAAATTTGTAACATGTGGCACCCCGTTTCAAAAAAAATAAAACCTTACTGCACATCTACAGGCCAAGTCCTGTCATTCGACACCTCACTTTTGAAAATAGAACGAACTTTATGTACATACTAGGGATGTCAATCCCGGGATCCCGGGATTTCGGGATCACGGGATCCCGGTCTTTTTTAAGTCCCGAATATGCCGGGATTAGTCGATTTAAATCCCGGGATTGCTGGAAACAATTTTTTTGTTAGCCAATTAAATTTTTATCACAAATATCCCCTCTCAAGGGCAAAACAAGAATTTTTTGCAACCCTTAATGCTATAATTTCTTTAAGATCGCATTTCCACCAAAAAAAGGAATAATTTTGCTTCGCTCAAAATGGAATAGGTGATGCACTTATATATTTATTTTTTATTTAACATTTTAAATTGATCTCAAACAGTGGTTTAAAAAATTTTATATAGTTACATAGGCAGTTAATGCTGTACCAAATACAGTCACTTAGCNTTGCTTCGCTCAAAATGGAATAGGTGATGCACTTATATATTTATTTTTTATTTAACATTTTAAATTGATCTCAAACAGTGGTTTAAAAAATTTTATATAGTTACATAGGCAGTTAATGCTGTACCAAATACAGTCACTTAGCAAGATATTTTGCATCGATTTTTTTTGCAATATTCAAAATATTTTTCATGGTATTTTTTTGTTAATTAAAAAAAATATATAGCTTATTTTACAACAAAAATCATGTAAATCAAAATTTCACACTTTAGAGAAAGTTGGTTTAAGTTCACCAAATTATCATAAAAATATCAAACTTTTTAATCATAATTTTTACAAAAAATTCTATTATGCAGTTTTATAGCCCATTCAATTTAATACAATAAAGTGCAATTTTAAATTTGCTAAAATCTCCCTTGATTTTTGAATTTTTTTTACTGACGATGTTGGGCATTTTCTTCCTTATAACGAACTTTTTTGTGGCAAAAAAAAAACTATAAAATGTCAACGGGATGTTTTAGCAACTTCAAAATTGCACATACATATATATTTTTTTAAATTAACAAAAAAATACCATGAAAAATATTCTGAATATTGCAAAAAAAATCTATGCAAAATATTTCTGTGAGTGACCGTATATGCATTTGTACTTGTAGTACAAAAACTATGTTATAAATTAATGAGGATATGTACATACATACATACATATATGTTTGTCAAATTTTATGTTTGTTTTTTGTTGATTGAAAATACTGATTTATCGCCTTCATATATATGTAAATGAATTACAATAAATTGTACTTTTCTTTTGTTATATCAATCTGATTTAAAATACTATAATAGGATGATCACAGATATGTTGCACTTTTGCCTGAATTTCGGGACGATCCCGGGATTGTATTTTCAGATCCCGAAAATCCCGGGATCGACAAAACCCCGAAAATTGACATCCCTAGTACATACCTATGTAAATGCCACAAGAATCCAAATTATCAACTTCAAACTGCATTTACGGCGAAAGTATGAAAGTTATCCAAATGCATTTTTGAATTAAGCGTCCTCAATTTTACTAGGACGCGAATTTTCATTTGAATCCGTCCATAATTATATTTTTTCCCACATTTTATATAGTGCTTCCCACTGTGTGACGTCAGTAATTCAAAAGTGATTTAAAAATTCAGTGAAATGAGCTTAGAGAACAAGTATGGGTATCAAATTAAAGAATAAATTCTGTAGAATTTAATCAAATTAAATTTTTTGGTGCATAAGGACGGGTAAGTATTGAAAACGTCCTTCTAAAATTTTATCCTTGAAATTTCGAAATATTTGTGTTTGAAAAAGTTATATGTTAAGGACTTATATAAACTCGATAACATCCTCGAGTTTCGTCCTTCTAACTTTCTCAGCTTAAAAAATTACCTATTCGTCCTTGTGAATCCAAAAAATTGCATTATATCAATATCAATTTTTTTTTAATTCCAATTAATTCCCTCGACCAAACACTAACATATGTGTAAGCGCCAATCTATTATTATTATGTGTATAAAATAATTTTAAGTTCGTTTGTTAGACGGACAAAAGCTCGAAAGCGGCTTGACTGATTTCAGTAACCGTTGTTGGAAATAAAGCAAAACTCAGATTTTGGTATTATTTCCCATTTAAAAGTGAAATAAAGCAAATTTTGCGTTAATGCCGTTTGTACTATTTCGCCGATTTATCGTGTACACAGGCGGACGGACGGACAGACACTCACGGCTTAATCGATTTCTGTTTTTCATTCTGAGCATTTATGTATACATAAGCCGTAATCGATTCGCCAACAGTTAGCGAGTGGCGAAACGAACGAACCCAATGAGGTACAACCAAACTCCCTATCGTCTATCCGTGCTAGCTAACTTTGTTGTTGCTTTCACATGCAAAATTCTTCTTTAAGCGACCGGAACTCAAAGCGAGCGAGAAGTGGCGAATCGATGACGGCTATACATTTGTCTACATCTTTCTCTATTCGTTTTAGCTGCTACAAACAACCGTTATGTGAACAAAGTTATAATAGCCCTGTGCATAAGTGCGCTTGGGTATAAAAACAACAGGGATTACCTAAGCAGTGGAGGGGCAGGGGGCTCAAAACTTTGCTTACTTTTGCCGACAAGGGGGAGGCAGGGGTTCAAAATGACTAAAACTCTGCTTACGTTATACTTGAATGGCCCCCTTCAGTTGGCTCATTGTTCATGATTAAAACTTAAACCCTCGTCCTGACACAGATGCCACAACTTGTTGATAAATTATACATGTAAATCCATAAGCATGTAAATACGTTTGTTTTGCCTTAAATATACGTGCATATGTATATGCATGTACAAATAAACTGCTATCACTCCTCAACCTTACTTACTATGATCTTAAAAATAAAATAAAAAGAGGTCAAAACTTTGATTTCTGTTCGAAACGGTGAATAAAGTCAGGCAGTCTAACAGTTCAAATTTCTAGTATTTCTATTGTTCGCCTTGAGACGCCTAAAAAGAGTCTGCGTGTCTGCGAAAAAGGACGACTTCCGCTCTTCACAACACAATGAACATCCTCGATCGTTTCGCATTATAATTATGATTTCGTCTGCTTTACCCGCCTATTCGACTGCTTATTTTCTACTTCTACTGCATGCCTATATTTGCACTTAAGGGCATATGTACATATACATACATACATGTGTATGTTCATGCACTTAATTGATGTATGGATGCTATTTCATTATTTGAATGACTTTTGAGTTGACTTGATTTCGGTTTCACATCTGATTACTGACACAATGCTTTCAAGATTCCTGTGAATTACCTCCTTTGCTTTTCATATCAACATATGCAATATGTACTTGCAAACATTTACAAGTGTGTGAGCAAAAAGAGCGGGACTTTTGCAAGGGAATTTCATAAAATAATATCGATATTTGTAGGTCTATGGGAATGCAAATCTGCATATTCCACTTGGCCCTGACGCGGCGGGTTGCCAACGCCGCCATACAAATAGAAGTCAACAATTTACAAGATACTTTGGCAAGCAGAAAAGAAACAACAATGTAAAAACCGGGAACATATCTGTGTACGTGCGATGACCAGTCGTACCGATTTCAGCGTGACTACCTATTTTAAGAAAGTTGTTCCGTTGAATATGTTTTGAAAATCGGGATGTATCGAATTTTAAATTTTGTATGGATGTAATAGGCCCGTTGCTAGTTAACTAATATGGTTACATTAACCAATAACTTTTTATTTCACAGTATCTACTAATATAGTTAAACAATGTACATCCATTAGTTTACCTGTTGTTTTTCTATTAGTTAACTAATGACTGTGAAAACGGCCCATAGAAGGAAAAACTACCTCATCAGCGGCCCATATCAAACTAAAAATTATTCGATAACCGGATGAGGTTTGCAGCTCCCTTCTTCCTGTGGTCCTTTTTATCTTGTATGCTGTAAATATGATATTACAGCAATATTTTAGTCTACCTCTCCTGATTGAATGCAAAATATCTTTTAAACCGGTGGAAATTATAGTTTCATATTATTTTAAAGAATGCCAATAATATCTAATAATGTTTTCTTAAAAAATCAAGGCAACGAATTATTAGATATTAGAATTTTTGTTGGGATTTTATAACTATTTTTGATTACGCGTTTTTGTTTTAAACAAATAATGTATGTAATATTAGCTTTAAATTAGTGAAATTACGGATTTGAATAATATTTTGTAGACATATGGTCACCGTATTTTTTGCGGAGTGGTCGACAACTTATTGCTGATTTCAGTGTTTGCAGTAGGATCGACGAACGGATCATTACTCGTACTCGACACTGGCGGAACGACGGCGAGATCGGGATAATATGTATATAGAGCGATGCCCTAAATGTATTTGGAATGTACTTGCATACATAAGGACATATACGTACGTACATAGGTACATGTATGCATGCATGTTTTCCTGCGCATATTTAGACATACATATGCATATACAACATGGTGGCGGCCTACGTTCTGGGGAATGAACAAAAGGAAATCGCATTCATGCGCATGCTGTCCTGCAATTACGGTTATGCGATAAAAGCGTACTCAATAGCTCAAGCTTACATATGTGTATGTACATGCATATACATATGCACGTACTACGTAAGTGAAAATGTTTATATATATATATTTGTATATTTTATATATGTATGAAATTAAAATATGAGAATTGTGCTTCTCTTTGTTGTAGTGCGCAGTATGTACCGATGTGCATATGCACATACTATACATACGTATGTGGGCCATTCCATCTCAAATCATCCAGGCTGATCTTTCTTAGAACAATTTAAGGAAACACTTTTTCCTTTATGTTCCCATATCCGAGAGTTTCGAGTTTGGAATTTTTCTATGAGTTTCCGAACTTTTCTTGTTTCCTCAGTCAAGTGCAACTATTATTGAAAATACTCATCCGCCACAACCTGCAACCACTTTTTAATTAATTTCTTGCATTCGCATTCGCTTTTAACTCCAACCTTTCTCCATTGGACGATTTTATGAGATTTTTTCAGCATAAGTGTGATTTTAAGTCAAAACTTATACTATCTCACTTATTAATCAAATTTTACATTTATCGATGTAAGAAAAAAATGTCTTGATCATGGCCTTCAACGCAGTAAATTTTTACAACATATTATTTGATAAAAAATTTAAAAACTCCTCTAAATTCAAAAAAAGTTGCACTTAAAAGAGATAAAAAGAAGAGTTTGGAAACTCAGATACCAAATTCCATTACTCGAAAATCTTGGATATCTGAAAAAAAGAAAAATATCTCCTTGAACTGTTCAAGGAACAATCCCTGTAAATGTTATCGTAAACTTACAAGGAAATCCGGCAACTGTCTTTCAACTCGCCAAAGTCTTTCGAAAGGCAAAAGTCTTTCGTAAGACAATTGCCAATTCAGGCAACTATCTTGAAAGCACTTTTCTGTCTGTCTTATAGCAATAAGTTTTCTAAAAAATTAAATGAAATTAAAAAATATATTTTTTATAAGAATAAAAACTACAAATTAAAGGAAAAGCAAAGAAAAAATATTAAATTAAAAAGAGAAAAGAATAATGAAAGCTGAAATGAAGCTTTTTTGTGTAACACTTTCTTTCCCGAAGAAACAAAATCTTTCAATCTGTCTTGCCTACTGTCTTTCAATTGTCTTACAAAAGACTTTCAACTATCTTAGCCAGAATTGCCCTGTTTAAGCCAATTGCACTCAACCTAGGCGACTTGAGATGGAGTGGCCCATATTAAGTGCTTAAGTAGAATAAATGTCTTGATCTTGAAATAATTTTTTAGCAGAAACGACGCAGCGGTTTCCCGTTGAGTTAATTACGGAGCAACGAGTTCATATTGCGATACATAGATAAATACTTCGTAAATATATGTAGGTATATGTACATATGTATGTAGGTACAAATTAATGGAAATACATACCTCTACTTTGCGACTTGAACTTTACTAAGTCAAATTCCCATACACGTATGCTTTCATTTTCATTGTTGAGCCGTATGGTATGTAAAGGGTAGTCCATATAGTGGTTTATTTAAAAAAAATTAAATTAATTATTAAATTAAATGGACAGAAATCAATTTTTTCCAGTATATTATTGCTTTATTCGAAAGAGCAAAGAGTGCCATTATTTATGTAACACGACTTAATTCATGTGGCTGCCTCGGCTAACTTCGCAGTAGCCATCCTGCTAACCCAGTTTTCCAAGACTTTGGTGACGGTTGCTGGCTCTATCTCACGAATAGTTTGCTCTATATTCGCCTCGGTAGCCAGAAACGTTAATCGTCCGAGATGGCCAATTGACATCGTCGAGGTGGCTGATAACATGATTACCGAACTTGGCACGCAAAAGAGCGATTGTGGCAAGGGCTGTGTGTGGAGCGCCACCTTGCTCAAACCAAAGTTTTTCCAAGTCCATTTCTTCAGTTTTCTGACCACAAAAATTAGTCATCGTTGGCCGAAATGGCGTTTCCAGCAGCATTTTCGAAGAAAAATGACTTTCTGTCAAAGTTTGCAATGGGAAAGAGCTGTAACTGCATATGAATAAGAAAAATCAGTATATGGACATTAAGCATATGAGTTTTTTAAATTAAATATACCTATGAGGACAGCATGAGCAGTGATGAAAACCCAAGAACAATAACGTTTTTGTCAAAATTAGCTACAAAAAGTTTCCGCAGGACCCAAGAATAATAACGTTTTTGTCAAAATTAGCTACAAAAGTTTCCGCAGGACCCTTCGAGAATGAAAACAATCATACAGATGTACTTATATACATACAAATACGTATGTCATTAGAGTGGTCCAATTTTTGTAAATTTTCTACTGTAACCAATACAGGGTGCTCGATGACTTTGAAATGCGCTACTGGATCGCGGTGAAACTGGCAAAAATATTGCTGATTTTTACAAAATGCTATTGTTGCCATGACAACTGAAGCTTGTGATATTTTTGTAGATAGTTTAAATTTGAAATGGTCTTAGCTTGCTTAACCAATTGCTTGATTAATATATGTACTAGATGCTTTCCATTTCCAGACAACCGGTCAGGTACGAGCAAGATTTTTTATTTCGACCAAACTCAAATACATTGTTTGTTGGTCCAAATAATGAGACACGTATTTTTTCTTTTGGCTCGGAAAAATTTTTCGGCCGAATTAAACGCGATTGTGTTTTCAGGCAAAAATCGATTATTCGAATTGACAGTGAGAATGTTTTTTTAAAATGACCATAACTTTGTCAAAATTTAATAGATTCCAACAATGTTTTTACTCAAATGTCAGTAATTCTTGTCACTTCAAGATAGAATGATACAGTTATTGATTTTCATTATTTAAAATTTTTTATTTAACAATAAACAAAAAGTGCATATATTTTTTTTTAAATTTAATTTCTCAAAAAGTGTATTTTTTTTCTCTCAAACTTTTTTACCGGGAAAGAAACACTTTGAACTACAATCAACCCAAATCTCTAATAGCGAAGATTTTTTTTTCTGAGTTATGATTTTTTTATAGAAAATATACGTTTTTGTGGTACATACTACAATAGTCTTATATTGTTTAACTAAATGGAACATATGTATGTAATATATCAGCAAAAAATACAGCCGTGATCATTNTTTTGTTTATTGTTAAATAAAAAATTTTAAATAATGAAAATCAATAATTATATCATTCTATCTTGAAGTGACAAGAATTACTGACATTTGAGTAAAAACATTGTTGGAATCTATTAAATTTTGACAAAGTTATGGGCATTTAAAAAAAAAATTCTCACTGTCAATTCGAATAATCGATTTTTGCCTGAAAAACTAAATCGAGTTTAATTCGGCCGAAAACTTTTTCCGAGCCAAAAGAAAAAATACGTGTCTCATTATTTGGACCAACAAGCAATGTATTTGAGTTTGGTCGAAATTAAAAATCATGCTCGTACCTGACCGGTTGTCTGGAAATGGAAAGTATCACTAGAGATGTTAATTTTTCGGCTTTTTCCTATCCCGGGATTCTCGGGATGGCGTTGTCACAATCCCGGGATCCCGGGATTAGTCCCGGGATTTAGATATTCATTACTTTTCAACAACTTGAATCGAAAAAAATGCTTCTATATTGTTTGAGAAGCTCTCCTACCATACCATGAAATAAATAATAAATAAATGGGTTTGAAGCCTACTTTTTTATTTAAAGTGGCGTTTTTATTTTTTTTCTCTGACCGCACGATTTATTTTGAAGGACTTTGTAATTTCAGAGATATGATAAACTCCAAAAATTGTTAAAACAAATTCAATGCAATGTAGAATAAAAATTTGGGTAACAAATGAAATAGGAAATTTCGTTAGAATATAAAAAAAATTTAATTTTTTGGATTCACAAGTACGAATAGGTCATTTTTAAGCTGACAAAGTTAGAAGAATGAAATTCGAGGCTGTTATCGAGTTTATATAAGCCCTTAACATATACTTTTTTTTTACAAACACATATATTGCGAAATTTCAAGGATACAATTTTAGAATAACATTTTCAATCCTTCTGCACCAGAAACTGGAATCTGTTTAAATTCTACGGTATTTCCTCATTAATTGTATACCCATACTTCTTCTCTACGCACATTTCTATGAATTTTTTTTAATCATTTTTGATTAAAATTTGATTTTGACGTCAGAGTGAAACACTAAAAACGCAATTTTACTATATTTGGCCCAGGGTTTCGCGAATATATTGATATTTGTGTTTAAAACTTACTACCGCGCGGTGTTATATGTATATGAGGTAAACATTTATAAAAAAATAATAATTATTAAATAAAAAACGGAATATAGCCAATACTGGTCAAGAAAAGGAAATATTATTGCCATCAGTGTAGAGTAAAATATGAGCATCATAAAAATTTTGGAAGGTGCCCCAATCCTTATCTTGGAAAAAAATTGGAAAATTCCATATCAACCGAGTTATGACTACGGTCAAAAATTGGTTCATATATTATTATTATTTTTTTTTTATTCGGTTACATATGTATATGCAGGCGCTGTGGTGTAGTAATTAGAAGTCCGCACTACAATTCTGCAGGACCTGGGTTCGACAAACAAAAGTAAAAAATTGGCACAAGAACACACACATCCGATTCTAATATAGTCTCATTTGTTTTATAGCGGCTCTTGTTTACGAGTTATAGCTTTCACCTTCATAAGATGGAGGAGCGCTATCAAGGCCTCTGGAACACACACTATTATTGGAGCATTCATAACAGGCCTTTGCCTTCAACTTCTGTAAAAAAGCCTTATAAAATAATTTTTTTTCAACTTAATATCTTATTAGATTTACTATAAATACGTTGTGTTTTATTTTAAAAAGCATGTGTCATGCTAAACTAGAGCCGATACAGCAATCACAGATTGAAATCGTCAATAACTAGTATCATGTAAGATAACATAATCATCACAAATGCTGCTGGGCGGTGTTATAAATTGATCCCTGAACACTGCCACACCTTACAGTAAAATGTGGGACATAAAAAAATTTTCAGTCAGAGCTTTGCGGATATCCTTTATGTTAATAAGTTACCCTTATCTAGAAATCCTTGAATGAATTTTTTCCATCTAGCTTGGACACCAACGCTCTAGCTCTGAAAGTATTCAACTCGGAACCCGCTGGTATTAGCAGAGGAAGAGGGAGGCCGCGACTGCGATGGAAGGACCAGGTGGAGAAGGACTTCGCTTGGCATTTCCAATTGGCGTCAGTTGGCACAGAAAAGAAACGACGGGCGTACTTTGTTTTTGTCATTAAAAACAGCTTCTAATAAAAGTACAATCGCCGTTCGGAGTCGGCGTGAAACTGTAGGTCCTTCCCCTTTGTGTTACAGCAAGGCGCAGGCCGCAAGTCGGAGGAGAAGTTCAGCCAAACACTAACATGTTTGGTAAGCGCCAATCTGTTATTATTACATATGTACAGACATATCGGTCATTTACCTCAATAGAATCATAATTCAAAAATTACCGCTCCCCCTTCTTCTATGTTGTGTAAAATTTCATAGCTGTACCGATTACCACTATGTCGCTGGAATAAAATATGTACAAGAGCGCCAGTTACTGTCGAAATTCGACCGTTTTTCTGGATTTTAAGAGCCTTGGAGAGGTTTTCCAACTTAAAACGTAGCCAAATTTATAAGGTACAAAGTAACTTACCGGGAAATCTTCTGCTTTGGAACTAAAACGTGACTACAATTTTTTATATCTTTGAAGGTCTTTGGAGGAGTTCGGCCGGACTTGTAATTGAACCGCTACATTCCAGTTTATCGATAACTTTCAATGATTTGATACATATCGATAATTCTATGAATTTCAGAAACTCTTAAATCCGATAACTCAACAAAATTCGATAGCTCGACTAATTTCGATAACTGTGAAATTCGAGGGCTCAATAAATTTCTATAACTCAAAAATTTATATATCTTTGGATCTTGGTAATTTTGAGAGCTCCATATTTTTCGAAAGTTATCGAAAAATTTTCATAACTCATTGCACTGTGTTAACACGATAAAATTCGGTAAGCAGTGATAACTCGATAAACTTATATAATCTTGAAATTTCCATAAACTTCGATGCGATAAATCGACCAATTTTAGTAGATC
>NW_016157150.1:439878-443554 GCF_001687245.7 Rhagoletis zephyria | reverse complement strand
AAAAAAAAAAAAAAAAAAAAAAAGAAGTTTTTTTTTTGTAATAGCGGTCGCCCCTCGACAGGTAATGGCAAACCTCCGAAGGTATTTCTGCCATGAAAACAGCTTCTCATAAAAATACAATCGCCGTTCGGAGTCGGCGTAAAATTGTAGGTCCCTCCCCATGTTTGACAACATCAATGCGCACGCCACAAATCGGAGGAGAAGCCCGGCCAATCACTAACAAATGTGTAAGCACCATTATTATTATAGTCGCAAAGAATTTCCAACAATTTTTTTTCTTTGGAAATGAATTATCTCTGTGAACCACCTTCCTCGGTGAACTCAAAAATAGTGTTTAGTGCAGAGGTGGGCAGCTTCGACAGAGAATTTTTGTAGTGTGCGTGCAATTGATGTCACTGTGTGCGTGCGAACAAGTCGTGCGGCTGAATGAAGCTTTCGCTGCCTTCTAAAGCAGAGCGTGTATGTATACGCGAATATGCCCGCCGGGCAGGCGCCGCCCAGGTCTGGTTTAGTGCATCGGGTAGCATTTATGTTGAAAATAGAAATACGGTCTTAAGCGGTAATGCGGAAATGCTTCTTTTCATAATGAAAAATATATAAATGTTTAACTCTTAATTACTAATTAGATACTATTAAATTTGATTACGAAAATGTAACAAAAATACCTGAACTATATTTTTAAATAGAATCTTCTATAATCGAAATCCGGAAATCCGGCCGGATTTTAACCAGTATCCGGCCGGATAGTCGGATAACAGAAAAAAGGCCGGATAAGCCGGATTCCGGATATCTACCGGATACCCGGCACATCCCTAATAATTATTGATAATTCTGTTAGTTGAAAGATCTCGATGCATTACGATAAATCGATTAGTTTCGTTAAGTCTATAAATATAAATCCATAAATATCGATAACTTGATAAATTTATTTAACTTGACAAATTTCGATAGTCCCATAAATTTTTATAGCTCGATAACTATCCGTAAATTTCGACAACTAAGTCTCTGTGTCTATAAATTTCGACAACTCAATAAACATTGATCAATTTGAATAATTCGATACGTTGCGGTAACTCAACAAGCATGGATAACTCGATAAATTTCGATAACTATAAACTTCGATGATTCGATAAATTTCAGTAGCATTTATGACTGAAATTATTTCGATTCCTATCGAAAAATTTCAATTAATTTTCTTACTCTTTGAGTTACCCTAATTCTTATATATTTCTCATTGTCTTCATTTTCCACTTTATCTTCACTTTTGCCTTTTTTTCCTCATCGTTATCATTTATTTCTTCATCTTCACATTTATCTTTACTTCAAAGTTTAATTTCAAAAGTTAGCGTATTAATATGTATATAGATTCATTTTTACTATGGGGAGTATATGTATGTAAATTCAAAGCTTCAAAACTTTATGTGGAGTACTGCGGGAACCTTTTGTACCTAATTTTGGCAAAAACATTATTTTTGTTGAATTTTCACCACCCCTCATCCTCTCTTAATAGGTACATATACATATATTTAATTACCAAGTAATTTTTAGCGCCCTTTTTGGAAGTCGGTTCGTATCGGCGAGTATGTACATTAGGGTGGTCCAAAAACAGTAAAGTCGGAAATTTAATGCTCTCAACCCCTAGGATTGTTCTATATCGAAAAAAAGTATACCCCTATTTTTTATTTTGAAATAAAAAAATATTTAGAGATCGCTCAAAGTTTTCCATATATTTTTATATGGGAAAAACAAAATTTTTCGTAGAAATGGTATAGAATTCTTGAAAATCAATATTTTCCCATCCGAAAACTCTGGTTCTCTTCAGGAGACTTTCAATAATAATACCCAATTGTTTATTTAACGATTTTTTAATACTAGCGATTTTTTATTGGTCGCCCCATTGCTTTTTTCGGGGTTTTTGTGGGTTTTTGGCGGACCTACAAATTATAGTTGGGATGAAAAAATGGTTAAATAAACAATTGAGTATTATTATTGGGAATCTCCTGCAAATAAACAGAGTTTTCTGGTAGAAAAATATATATAATATATATACCATTAAACTAAGTTTAAACGCCCGATCTGGCTGGTTTAAACTAAGATCAGCCAATCAAATGTCAGCCAGCTGTTCAATTTAAACTTAGGTTACTTNCTCAACCCCTAGGATTGTTCTATATCGAAAAAAAGTATACCCCTATTTTTTATTTTGAAATAAAAAAATATTTAGAGATCGCTCAAAGTTTTCCATATATTTTTATATGGGAAAAACAAAATTTTTCGTAGAAATGGTATAGAATTCTTGAAAATCAATATTTTCCCATCCGAAAACTCTGGTTCTCTTCAGGAGACTTTCAATAATAATACCCAATTGTTTATTTAACGATTTTTTAATACTAGCGATTTTTTATTGGTCGCCCCATTGCTTTTTTCGGGGTTTTTGTGGGTTTTTGGCGGACCTACAAATTATAGTTGGGATGAAAAAATGGTTAAATAAACAATTGAGTATTATTATTGGGAATCTCCTGCAAATAAACAGAGTTTTCTGGTAGAAAAATATATATAATATATATACCATTAAACTAAGTTTAAACGCCCGATCTGGCTGGTTTAAACTAAGATCAGCCAATCAAATGTCAGCCAGCTGTTCAATTTAAACTTAGGTTACTTAATCTGAGTTTAAACTGGCACTGAAAAACTGGCCCTAAGGGCCGTAAACTTATCTATTTTAAACTATAGTTAAATCGTTAATAGATATGTATGTATGTATAAAAACGTAATGAACATACAATACATATATGTATGTATATATATTAGTCGTTCTTAGTTTAAAAATTCATCTCTTACATAAATGCAAAAGAATTAGATCAAATTAAGCATATACAACTTTTTCATGCCAAGTATGAATAAATTCTCCAAAGGGCTAAAAAAAGGACTATGTGGCCAAAAAAAATATGTGGTAGCTAAATCTAGCCACCAAAGGGCTAAAACGGCAACACTGATACAAATGCTTGTATGTTCTTTCGCAGCATTTTTTCCGTTGTCGTTTTTTCGTTCGATAGTCGATTGAACTTTGGCAGTTGCTGGATCCCGTTTGCGCGGTAAATATCCTACGTGTCCTTTCAGCAGTTGTTCATCCCGCAGCGTTTTAGCTAAAAACATATTTCAATTGCTCAGCTAACTTCAATTGTACATTGACATTCTCCATTCATGTGTTGCTCATATCCAACTGTGTATTTACATATGTTTAAAGATACCAAACTGAATGCTTTAGTAATTGAATACTAAACTAAGGAAGCCATAGCAATAATGCAGCTTTCGAACCGTTAAAGGTGTGACAAAGGGGGGTGAAGAAAATTAATTCCGTTATATTTTAACAATTTCAATTACAAATAACCGATTGCTTTGAACTGAAACCAGTAATCACGCAGAATGTAAAAGTGATGATCGCATTTCTTGCAATAATCACTTTTTAGCAATAGATTTTTCGCGACATTACCCACAGTAGCGTTGCTAGATATTTTAAATTTAAATAATTTAAGTAAATCGCTACTTTACACACTCACATTTATTTTTATACCCGAGCGCACTTGTGCACAAGGGTATATTAATTTTGTTCACATAACGGTTGTTTGTAACAGCCAAAACGAATCGAGATAGATATAGACAAATGTATACATAAATG
>NW_016157150.1:437148-437896 GCF_001687245.7 Rhagoletis zephyria | reverse complement strand
TATCGAGGTGTCGTAATGCATGGAGTTCTTTCAACTTACAGAGTTCTCGATAATTATTGATCTACTGAAATTGGTTGGTTCAACGAAGCGAAGTTTATGGAATTTTCAAACTATATCGATTTATCGAAATTTCAAGGTTATATAAGCTTATCGATTTATCACTGCTTATCGCATTTAATCGTCTTAACAGAGTGTAACGAGTTATCAAAATGTTTAGATAGTTTTCGAAAAATGTGGAGATGTCAAAAGTAAAAATTTATAAAGCTATCCAAAGTTTTTACATTTTTGAGGTATCTAAATTTATCGAGCCATCGAATTTCACAGTTACCCAAATTGGCCGAGTTAACGAATTTTGTTGAGTTATCGAATTTTAGTGTTCTTGAAATTCATCGAACTATCGATATGTATGAAATCATTGGAATTTATCGATAAACTTGAATGTATCGGATCAATTCCAAGCCCTGCCGAAGTCCTCCAAAGACCTTCTCAGATAAAAAAAAATTTAGTTACGTTTTAGCAGAAGATTTTCCGGTTGGTTAATTTGTACCGTATAAGTTTTGCTGCGTGTTAAGTTAGAAATCCTCTCAAAGGCTTCTAAAACTAGAAAAATTTCGAATTTCGACAGTAACTGGCACTCTAGTCTATATATTAATACGCTAACATGAATTTTGTCTCCGTTCGTTTGGCGATTCTACCGATCCGATTTAAACCAAGAACACCGTTGGAAAGGCATTTTTCCGTAGATGAG